>NC_056745.1:943027915-943140415 GCF_019279795.1 Protopterus annectens
CCATTGGTCAGGTGAAAGGTAACACTACTTTCCGAATGAAAACAAGTCTAGACTTGAAAGAGTAAGGAAGACACTCTAGGCAGCTCATTCTAAAAACAAGGATTCTTCAGCCATTTTTGTGTTAGAACTAATTTACAAAATATACAGAACAGGCTGCTTGTGCAGAATTACAAATAAGCGTCAAAGGGGTGGTGAACTTAAGGTACTGCAATTAGGTTACTATAAATTCACTTTAGCCAGGAACATGGCAATTAGTTCAACAAATGTTGTTAAAAATAATGCATTATTAGTTATGTATTTGTCCAGTGCAGAGAAGAACAAAGAGTGCTTTTAGCTCAGTAGTTTCTATGTGGTGATAGCTTCCATGTAACTTTTTGCAAAATGACAAAACAATTAATAAATAATTAATCAATAATAAATAATATTAGAGCCTGTACAACACAACTGAGTTTCCCTGAACCTGACCTGTGCATTAACTTGCTTAGCAGACTCAGTGCACAATCAGAAGCTAACATTAATATTTTCACACACTGAACATACAACTTCAGTAGGTAGCTTGGCAAAGAATTGTAATCACATCTCTCATACAGGTACATTCAAGAGGAAAATATAGACTAAATTAATCACAAAAAAATGTGACATTGAAGGAACAGAATACCATATACAGATGACCCTCTGAATGCAGAATCACACATATAAATTAATGTTATATGTCTATCATGATTGTGAAATAAGCACGGAGAGGTTAGTACAGACAGTTAACTGCAAATGGGCAAGAATAAGACAGCAACCTGATTAATTAGGAGGAAAACATATTAATAACAGTTTGGAAAGTATCACACAAGATGCAACAGAACATAACATATACAGATACAGATTTGCTGTATCCAGGACCGTTTGTAAGCTTCTGAGCCCCCCAAGCCTTTTTGCATTGGAGGGAAGCATTCTAGCTTGTCAGTGGGAGTGGTAAGCACTAAGTAGCCTATCTACCAGAAGAGGAGTGGTTTCTGGCCCCGAAATTGTAGTTTATTGGCCGTTTGAGCAATCTTTCCATCTCTTTCAACTTTCTGGTTTAAAAGCCCACATTTGCACTTGTTTCCCACCTTTCCTGTAACTAGTCTAGTCCAGATACAGATTTGCTGTATCCAGGACTGTTTGTAAGCTTCTAAGCGGTGCCAAAGTCTGCTCTTCAACTTTTCCCTTAGATCTGCTAGTTCTCTCCTCTACTGCATTTTTACTAGCTTATGAGTCTAGCACTTTACCAGACTTCTTGTAGCAATTATTGTAGCACACAAAAGTGCTACCAGCACTAAACATTCTACAAGGAAACAACTCCAGTACCTATTATTAATGCCCACCCCTCCGGGCATGTCTAAAGATCAGTTCTCTGTGCTTTCTCCTAGTAACCTGGTGAACTTGGGCATCCTGAGGCAATGTAGCAACTGCCTCATGTACACAGACAACCCTCTCCTCTTACCTCCCAACACTCAGACTTGTGTGAGATTCACTTATATATTCAAACTGGAAGCCACGTACTCTCCAGCCAAGACTTGAATCGCTGGTTAAGTGGAGAAGGTCAATACGTGCACCGCACCATATGGAACACATAGCCCTCCAGAACACACACTAGCACAGCTTTCACATAAAGCACAAACCACACCCACCTTCGTGGAGGCTCTCAATAAAAATATATCCAAACAGCAGAGACCTCCAAGGCAGAAACACACTCCACCACCACAACACAACACTAATCATGAGACACATAACTCTCCTAAACAGCCACTCAAGCAAAGCCCCTAAGGCAAAACAGCATGCCCAACATGCTAGTCATAGGTGACTCGATAGATGTACCACTCACTAAGCTGAATAAGGAGAAAGTAACTGTCAGCTGCCTGTCAGGTGCCAGGATCCACCACATAATGCATGCACTCAGGTCCCTCAACAACAGGTACAAATATGACTCTGTCATTGTACATGTGGATGTGAATGACCTCAGACATACCTCCCTAGACTACATGAAAAGAGACATGGAGGAGCTCTCAGATTATGTAGCCCAGGCGGGTATGACCCTAGCCCTGAGCAGCATCCTACCATCACCCAGAATGATACCACAGTACAAGCAGAAAATGATTGATTTCAACAACTGGTTAAGTTTCTGGTATCATTTTAAGAGGATCCATTATCTGTCTGCCTGGGATAACATGACTAACAGACCTCGATGCTTTGTCAGAGATGGCCTGCATCTGTCATCCCTGGGCGTCTATGTATGGGCCAAGGCTCTTAACACCCCTATAGTGCCTTTTTTTAGGTGGTGTTCAAAAGACCAAATTACCACCGTAACAGCTACAAACAAATGCAATCTGAGGGTCATGCTGCTCAATCCTAGAAGTCTAAATTTCAAAATGCACTCACTCAAAGAACTCCTTAAAATGGAGAACATTGACATTTGTGCTGTAACAGAGACCTGGTTCAAGGCAGCAGAATGCACTCCTGCACTACCAAGCTATAACTCATTCCACACCTTTCAACCCCAGAACTTGGACAGAAGCTCCAAAGGCTGTGGTGTTTCCATATTCATAAAGGATGCACACACCTCCAGACTGGTAGCCCAACATAACGCACCAGAGATACTTCAGGTGCAGCTAACATTGGGTAAGACAGCGATCCAGGTCGTAACCTGTTATCGGTCCCCAACCATGTCCCAAAACTCACACTTCACGTTCCTAAGCACCTTGGAGAATATTAGAGTCCAAACTAACACTCTCATACTGGGTGACTTCAACTACCCCTCCATTAACTGGGAAAACTACTCATGTCCCAATACACTTGCCCAACATTTTCATTCCAATGCCCTGGACCAGCTCGTTCTTAGCCCCACTAGAGGTAGCAACATCCTTGACCTGCTCATTACTAACATGGGTGACCGTTGCTCTACACCAGTAGTCAACTCCTCCCTGGTTAGATCTGACCACAAACTAATCACCTTGGAAATTCACATCACTCTG
Organism: Protopterus annectens; assembly: GCF_019279795.1. Lineage (NCBI taxonomy): Eukaryota > Metazoa > Chordata > Ceratodontiformes > Protopteridae > Protopterus > Protopterus annectens. The sequence continues at coordinate 943,030,921 of NC_056745.1, forward strand.
CCCCCCCCCCCCCGCAAAGGTAACCACCATGAAAAACTTTTCCAAAGCTAACTTTGGGCTCCTAAAAACAGAGGTGGGTAACTTCACGGCACCCATGCAAATGGAGAATAGTTGCATGACTGCCAAATCATACACCAATGCACTGTACAAATACGTACACAAATGCATGGATCTCGCCATACCCAATAGAACCAAGACGCTCTCCTCCAAAAATAGGAAGCCAATCTGGTGGTCCCCTGACATAAACAAACTCTACAACAGAAGGAGGAAACTGATGTGGAATAAGGTGAAGTCCCAAGACTGGAAAAACTCCCTTATCAGCCTCAACAAAACATTGAGATCCCTCATCAAATACTCTAAAGCTAGCTATGAAAACAGAATTTCAGCAGATAGTAATGACAACCACAAGGCCTTCTATAGTTATGTAAAGAATCTCCATGGCAATACCCAGATTTGCTCTGGTACCTCCCAGGCCGAGCCAACAGATATTGCTAATATACTGGCTGACAGATTCAGCACCAACTTTATCCCTCTCTCCCCTCCCAAAGGACCTATCACATTAACAGTAGATTGCCAGGCACCCAGCATTACTGCTGCACAGGTTAAAACAGCACTGTCCAAGGCCAAGAATACAGCGTCTATGGGACCTGACAATATCTCTGTCTGTGTTGTACATGAAGTACAGAGTGAACTGGCACCACACCTGTGTTCCCTGTTCAATCACAGCCTCACCTCAGGCTTTGTCCCTAGTGAATGGCACACTGCTGCAGTCATCCCTCTCCACAAAGGAGGAGCGACTATAGACCCTGGGAACTATTGCCCCATTAGCCTAACAAGTCTGATATGCAAAGCTATGGAACGCACCATCATGGACCCAATAAACAAGGATATAGGGAATTTCCCACAGGGTTCAGTCCTGGGTCCTCTCCTGTTTGGTATATACTTCTCTGAAATCCAGGCCAACACGAAGGGACTCTGGCTGACAACATTCACAGACAATTGCAAGTTGGGAGCTATTATTAATTCCCCAAGTAATGTTGACATCCTACAGAAAGGCCTCACTGAGACCAGCAACTGGTGTCAGAACCATGGCCTTAATCTCAATGCCAAAAAAATGTGTTGTCATCCCCTTTGGGAAAAATCCAGTTCTCCTGAATTACCACATCGATGGTAGTCCACTGGATACAGAAGGCATTATAAGAGATTTGGGAACACAGGTTGACAGCAACCTCTCTTTTGACCACCACATTGCCACTGTGATCAGAAAGTCCTTCTATGTGGCACATCTCATTACTAAGAGTTTTGCATCCAGGAAGAAAGAGGTCATTGTCTCCCTGTACTCTTCCCTCATTAAAGCAATCATTGAGTACAATGCCCCATTTGGCATGTACCTCACTATTCATCTGCAACAACTGGGGAGGCTGCAAAAGCACCTCACAAAGAGGATCCTAGGCCTTAAACAAACACTTGTCCTATATGGACAGACTCAAAAAACCCCAACTATTCGCTGTCTCATATCGCCTGCTTAGAGGCGATCTCTGCTTGACTTACAAAGCCATATCTGACCTAGCTCTGTAAGAAATGCTACATCTAAAGAAATCCCAATCCCTCCGCACCACACACTCCAGAGACCTCAACCTCATTACCACAATCAACAGGAAGTGCTGGAGGGACAAGTTCATAACCAAGAGACTGCTCATGCTATGGAATAGACTTCCCATACATGTCAAACAGAGCACCTCATTGGCCCTCTTCAAGAGAAATCTTCATGAGTGGATGGGAAATAGAAATTTCACCCTGGGGATCACTCCAGTGGCTCTACTTGACAGAGGCACTGGGAACTAAGGTCGGGTGGCATGATGCCAGGGTAATCCTATGGGCTAAACTTGTAAAGGCTCCCAGGCCATTAGCCTAGTATACACCTATGAACCTATATACATGCTGGACTGTACCACAAAATACCTGGATTTGAGTCCCATTAGCTATGACCTGCACACTTTGCAACCTTAAACAAATTATTTAACTTATTTTTGCTCTCATGTCTCCAAATTAAATGACACTTCATTCTAATGAGATTACCTGTTTAATAAATGCTAAAAAAGTTCCCAAGTGAAAAAAATGTCTATGTGAACTTTACCCACATATGGAAGAGTACTGCTGTGCAAGTTTTGTGGAAGAACATTTCATTTCATTTATACTGGATCTCACCCATTATATCTGCAGCACAAACTAAACATCCATAAATTGCCTGTTTTTGCTTGATTTTTTTTCTGTTGTTTAAAACATTTTTAGTATCTCTCTGCTGTTTCTCTGGTGTTTAAAACATTTTTAGTGCTTCCTGCCTAAGTTAGAGTAGCTAGTAGCTGTAGCATAGCCCAGATACAGATTTGCTGCATTTGGGTCTCTTTGTATTCACTGTTATATTCTGAGCACATTTTCCAAGCCATCTTTGATTAGAAAAGGCCCTTATGCACCCTTGTAAGGGAAGTGTGCTGATTGGAATCTGTCCTGTGAAGGGTGATTGGTCTTGGACTTGGAGTAAGCACCTTTATTGGTGCTTCTGATTTTTTAAAGTTTTTTTTTTTAGCTTCTGGTATTTAAGCCCTGCATTTGAGCAGGTTCTTGCTTGTTTAAACAGAGCTGAACTGAGATGGGTTACCAGCCACAATTCTGAGCTGAGATACCAGATAACTAGAGGCTTCTGAGCTTCCCAAAAGCATAAGTTGCCTGTTTTATTATAATATTTACTGCCTTTTTTATTGTGTTCTGCTTATTTAATACTGCAATTTAATACTGTAAACTAAACTGCACTATTTGTACTGCATTTGTCTGCCTGACTGTGCCAGTTAAATTATATTTTGTTGTTGTTTTCACTTTTTGCAAAGCTTTTTTTACTATTTTCACTGACTGCATAGCATTTATCACTACTTTTCACTGCTTTGCAAAGCATCTCCAAGTAGTGTTTTAAATAACTGATTTTGTTTGCTGTTTAAAACATTCTTTAGTGTCTGCTTGCTGTTTTTCTGTTGGTTAAAACATTTTTTAGTGTCTTGCTGCTATTTTTCTGCTGTTTAAAACTTTTTTTTAGTCTTTCTCACCTAAATTAGTGTAGCTAGTAGTTGTAACATAGTCCAGAAACAGGTTTGGTGCATTTGGGTCTGTTTGTATTGGCTGTTGTATTCTGAGCACATTTTTAAGCCCTCTTTGATTTCAAGAGGCCCTTCTGCACCCTTGTGATAGAAGTGTGCTGATTGGAACCTGTCATTTGAGGGTTGTTTGGTCTAGGGCTTGGTGTAAGCACCTTCATTGGTTCTTTTGATTTTTTTTAAGTTTTTAGCTTCTTGTATTTAAGACCCACATTTGAGATGGTTTCTGCTTGTTTGCACATCGCTCAGCAACACTCACTGCCACGCAATTGTGAGCCATAGCCGAAAGATAATTTAGACATGTTTTCCATTAGATGCAGCTGTAGTACATTAGTGTTGTCCTCATCATTAGTACATTTCCGGTCTAAGAAGTATTGCTAGTGAGCTGTGGCATATTAAACTACCAGCCAAAAACCCATCAGAAATACCCATCTACAGAGCACCTCCTAGATCAGTCCTGAAAGCACCCACTTTGTGATAACAGTTCTTCAAACCTAGCATTATGAACAGTTGGACTACACCTGTTTGTCCTGCCAGCCTTGGTGACTTAGGTCTTCTGAGGCAATGTAGCAACTGCCTCATGTACACTGACAACCCTTTACTAATAACTCACTCTAGTACAGAGTGCGAGAGATGTATCTATACCAAGAATCTTGAATCCTTGCCCTCTAGCACTCAGAATAGTAACACTGAAGAGATTGCCAACTCACCCACCACTACTCATGCACATAGTATCACTTCTCATACACGTAGTATGCATCCAACACATAAATCAGCATACTCAAACATACTCTCAAAAAACTTACCAAAACACCAGAGCCCTCCAAAAAACAAGACTGCTACAACTAACACAATTCCCACAGCACCCAAGACACATGGCAACACCAGTATCTCACCTACCAAGCCCTCAAGGCGTAACACTCATAAACCAAATTTTCTTGTCATTGGAGACTCCATAGTGACACACATGGATATCTCACTCACCAGGTTGGAGAAGGAGAAAGTCACAGTCAGCTGTCTGTCTGGTGCTAGGATTCGTCAGATTATGCATGGACTCAGGTGTCTTGGCAACAACTACCTTTGTGACTCTGTCATGGTTCATTTTGGAGTGAAAGACCTGAGATGTACCTCTAGACTATATGAAGAGACATGAATGAAATCTCTGAGTATGTGTCCCAGGCAGGTATGTCCCTAGCCTCGAGCAGCATATTATCCTCACCTAGAATGATGCCACAGTATAAACAAAAAATGATCAATTTTAATAATTGGCTTAGTTTTTGATGTCATTCAAAGGGGATCTACTTTCAGCCTGGGATAACATGGTCGACAACCCTTGCTGTTTTGCCAGAGATGGTTTGCACCTGGCACCACTAGACTTTCAACTGCTGGCAAATACTTTTGCCTCCCCGATAGTGCCTTTTTTAGGCAAGGTCTCAAAACCAAAATTGTTGACATAAAAATTGCCAATCATAAAAAATAAGGGTTATGATGCCAAATGCTAGGAGCCTAAATCAAAAGCTGCACACCCTGGAAACACTTCTATCACTGGAGGATGTAGAAGTCTGTGTAGTCACAGAAACCTGGTTTAAGGCCTTAGAGAGTACCCAGGGCTTGCAAGGCTAAAATGCTTTCCACACCTTCAGACCGCAAAATAAATGTGTGAGAATTAAAGGAGGGGTGTTTCTATCTATATTAGGGATAAATTCACCTCCGGACTAGTTAGGACAACTTCATGGAGTTACTTCAAGTTCAGATTACTGTGGATAAGACCCCTATTCAAGTCATAACTAGTTATAGATCCCGGTCCATGAATCATGATATGCACAAGGTCTACTTGGCCAAACTGGAGTCAGTACAAATATTGCCAAACACTTTGGTCATGGGGGAATTCAATTATCCCACCATCAACTGGGAAAACTACTCTAGCTCTAACTCCCTAATGCAAAAGTTCCTTGACTTTGTTAACTCAAATGCCTGGAACAAATTATTCAAACCCCAACAAGAGAACAAGCATACTAGATCTGGTCTTCACTAACATGACAAACAGATGCACCACCGCAACTGTCAGACCCTCGTTAGTTAAATCTGTCCACAAATCAGTCACCTTCAACCTGGCACTAACACCAGAACTTACAAAAGGCAAATTCAGAGTAAAAACCTTTACCAAGGCAAACTATACCCTCCTAGGGGAAGGTATAAAAGCATTCCAAGCCCCACCCCCAAGCTGGAAGTGGTAACTACACCAAAACCTACACTAAAGCCCTGCACAATCATTTGTATAAGTGTATAGACTCAGCTATTCCAGAGAGAATCGAAGCCAGAGCCCCAAGTAAAAACAAGACACCCTGGTGGATATCCAGCAACAACAAACTTTACAACAAATGCAAAAAGTTACTGTCTGAGAAAACTAAGGTATGGCCTCAACAGTGGAAAAGCACCCTCCTCAGCTTCAACAGGCAAATAAGACAACATGTCAAATCCACTAAAGGTAATTTTGAGAAAAACTTAGCAATCACAGTTAAGAATAACCATAAGGCATTTTACACCTACATACACAGTATAAAAGGTAGAACCTAAGCATTTGCCAAAGTAACAGTATCATACTCACTGATTCTGCAGAGATTGCAAACCTACTGTTGGGCAGGTTTGGTGAACTTTCACTCTCTTATCCCCTCCAAACTTATCACAAACCTTGCCCCCAACTTCCCTGCCATCCTACATATCTAAAGCGCAGGTCATTAAAGCCTTGTCTAAGGCAAAAAACACAGCCCCTGTGGGACCAGATGGCATCCCAGGCTGAATTCTAAACAAACTAAAACATGAATTAGCATTAAGTACCCTATTCAATCACAGCCTAACCACAGGCTATGTTCCTGTGAAATGAAGAACAGCAACAGTTATTCCCCTCCACAAAGGTGGCTTAGCAATAGACCAGGGAAATTTTTGTCCCATAAGTCTGACCAGCCTCATCTGTAAGGCCATCATGGACCTCATAAATAAAGAAATAGGTGACCTCCAAACCCTGTATCTGACCCAATTTGGCTTCATCAAGGGCATATCCTGCCTGTTAAACCTGGTGGATTTCTTCAAAAATGTGACCAGTGCCATTCACAAGGGCAAATCTGTGCACATAACATACCTCAACTTGGCCAACTGTTCGACACAATCTCACACTCAGGCATCCGATAAACTTATCAAACTGAATATAAACCCCTTTGTTGTAAGATGGGTTGTCAACTGGCTCACAAACCAGTCACACACTATCAAAGTGAGTGACTCCACATCAACCAGCAGGCTTGTCACCAGCAGGGTGCTACAAGGGTCAGTGTTAGGCCCTCTACTGTTTGGTATATATTTCTCAGAAGTTCAGGCCAAAACTAAGGGGCTGTGGCTGATCAAGTTTGCAGACAACTGCAAAGTGGGTACAATTATCGAATACCCAAATAATATCAGCTTACTTCAGGAGGGTCTTACACAGACCAATGGCTGGTGTCTTAGTCATGGTGTCAAACTAAATGCAAAGAAATGTATCATCATTCCCTTCGGTAAAAACAATGTCCCTTCACACTATCAAATTAACAACAATACCCTATGTTGTTACAAAGTGGTAAGCAATCCGGGATTACAAGTAGACTGCAACCTTAACTTTGACCACCGTGTGTCCACTGTAGTAAGGAAGGCTTTCTACTTAGCACACTTGATTAGCAAAGGCATCACCTCTAGAGTAAAGGAGGTTATAACCCCTCTGTACGCATCACTAATCAGGCTCATAATTGAGTTTATTGCCCCTTTTGGCATGTACCATTCAAAGCACCTGCAGCAATTGGAGAGACCTCAGAGGTTTCTAACAAAAAGGATCAATGGACTCCAGCATGTGTCTTACACAGACTGATTAAAGTCTCTGTTACTTTACTCAGTATTGCATAGACTTCTCAGGAGACACTTATGCCTGGCTTACAGAGCAATCTCTAACCCAAATTTATTGAATTTGCTCCACAAATGTAAATCAAACGGGACTAGAACCACTCATTCCAGGACCTAAATGTGGCCTATGACTTGAATAGGACATGCTGGAGGGAAAGATTTGTCTCCCAGCAACTGCCACATCTTTGGAATAGACTGTCAATTCATGTGAAGCAGACCACCTCTATGATACTGTTCAAAAGTAACCTGGATGACTGGATGGGGCACCATAAATTCTTACCAGGGATAGCGCCTGAACATAGGCAGTCATTACTAAATACAATCCTGGGTATTGACTAGAATATCATTGGTATTACATTGGAATGAAATGGCTAGGCTTGAAATGACCTCTGTGCCAATAGCCTAGTAACTTCCTATGATCCTATGGTCCTGTATCAGAGTAGCAGGCAAATACCTTGTACTGCTTTATTTGTTCTATAACAAAACAAAAAGAATGACTGTTTATGACTCTTTGATGATAATACAGCTCAATATGTTTTCTTCATTTCCACAAGACAAACTAGCATATGATTTTGCAAAGGCTCAAGTTGTGGAAAAAATGAATCAAACAGTTATTCAAACTTCATTCCTGTTTGCTAGAACCCTTGTGGATGCAGCAAGGGCAAAAGGTGTCATATTCCTGGAAAGATAAAAGAACAACTTTCTGTAGCAAGACATGTTTTTCAGTAAACCCTATGTGTGGATGAAGGGTGATGGCAGTGAAATGTTTAAAATATGCAGTGGAAATATGAAAGGAGAGGCCCACACCCATTAATAATACTAGGTGTTTAAGTAGCTTTCATAAAGTCAGTGACAGTATTTACTGTTTTAACTCTACCCCCTGGATTCACTATCTTTCTGTGCAGGACTAGCTGACTAGCTTAGTCCTGCACAGAAGCGGCCGTTAAGGAGCAGGATGGCAGCGCACCATGCATATCAATGAAGGTGTGCTGCCTGAGCTCCTAAACAGACATGGATCATGTACGAGTGCAGGGGGTGTGTCTGAGAGCAGAGCTCTCATAATATACATGCCCCTGCAATCAAGAACAACAGGTTAGGAAAAAGAATGAGCGAGACCACTCATAGGTGTTCACATACCCCCAGCAACATCCCCCAAGTTTATAAGAGAATGCACAACAAATATCATTTGTGCCAAGGTATCACCAATAAGTGCACTGTTACCTCCTTCAATTGTATAAAAAAGAAAAATGTATTCCATAATACATGAATGTTAAGTGCTTTCACCCACTACACTGTGGGCTACTTAACCTGAAGAAACCCACAGTGTAGTGGGTGAAAGCGCTTAACATTTATGTATTATGGAATACATTTTTCTTTTTTATACAATTGAAGGAGGTAATAGTGCACTTTTTGGTGATACCTTGGCAATAGCTAAAACATGAAATATAAAGAAGCTATTTTTTTTATGAAAAAGATTAAATTTAACCATAGGTGCATGGGTTTGCCCATCGCTTAGCTACGTTTAATGCAGCTTAAATGGCACAAGAGGATAAAAAGCAAGATATATGCAAATGAAGCAGTACTGCAATAGTGTAGTGGGCAGAGCATTCGCCTTACAAGCAGTCATTCCTGGTTAGAGTCCCACTCCAGTACATTCCATTTTCCATGTCAAATCACTTTATGACCAACATTTTTTATAACCTTTTTTGTATAACCACAGAAAAAACAAAGGAAACTGATACTTCACAACAAAAGTGAATCCAGTCCAGTAGAAAAACTCGGATTTATTCTAAAAATACACACCAGTAGCTTAAAATTCGTGATATATATATCCACGTATGGTACAACAGCAGATAAATCCGAGTTTTTCTACTGGACTGGATTGACTTTTGTTGTGAAGTATTTTTTATAATCTACTAAATAACATATATTTGTGAACTGGAGCACTGCATTAAATGCAGATGTGAGGGGTCATTGTCATAATTTTGTAAAATCCACAGATAATCACAGGTGTCCCATACTTTATATGTACACATGAATCAGGGATACAAATCGAAGGTAAAATGTGTAATGAATGATAAATCCATAGAGTTTCCAAATCCTCCACCTTCCCAAGAACCATTTGACATTACTGTCTAAATTAGTGCGGTGGTAAGTGGGAATAAGCACTATTAAGCAAGAGTAAGCATACTTAAGCAGTAGTAAGTGGATTTAAGCCCGTTTGCATGGGGGTAAGCAACCCGCACACAGGTTAAGCAATACTGAAGCTAACTCTCTGTAAGCATATTTAACCAGAGGTTAGCATTGCTTACCACCATGCAAACCTGTGCAAACCTGCACAGACCCACTTACAATTGCTTAAAAGTGCCTTAACCACTCTGTATGCAACAGCCGCTATTCTGGCCAGAAACAAAATAAACAGTTTTTACAGGTCTTGAACCCAGGACCCTGTACACTTTAGTCACAGAAATTAACCACTAAGCCATCACAGCAATGCATAAGATTGAGGTATAACCAAAGAGATCTTCACTGCAGGAATATTAAACTTAACATGTGAAAGGAATGTATATACAGTTTTATGTTGTATACCCTACTACATAACATAAATATGTGAACTGGAGTACTGCATTAAGTCCAGATGTGAGGTGTCATTGTGATAAAGTGTTGAAATCCCCTAATAAACACAAGGACCTCGTACAGTGTATGTACACATGAATCATGGATACCAAACACATATATAACATGCAATGAATACTAAATCAATACCAAATAGCAAATAGTATGCAAATCAAAATTTAAGCAATGCTAAGCTTTGCACAGCCCTGCTTACTATGTGTAAGCAATGTAGGCCAGCTAAATCAGTTTGTCCATTGGTATACCCCTTTAAGCAATGCCAACCTGAGGTAAGCAGGTTTGCCCATAGTTTAGCATTTTAAAAACCATCCAATGATGGCAATGTGTGGGAAATTGGTCCCATTTAAACCCCACAGGTGAAAATATATCTCATAACTTGCTGCAGCTTCCTCCTGTAGACACTATGACTGGTATTGGAGAGGGTGTGCACTTCCGGGCACAGCGCTGGTGCATCAAGGAGTCCAGAGTCATGCTCAGACTCCTTGTGAAAAACCATGACCAGAAACTGCTGCAAGGCCAGTACCAGGGTTCCCAATATAAATTGGAAGTCTGGGACCATCTCACCCATGACCTCACCAGTACCACTGGCATACCCCGAACTGGTGAGCAGGTCAAACATCACTATACTGACCTGAAGTTGAGAAAGGGGGATCTCTTGGATCAGTGGATACAGGAAGCTAGGAGGACAGGGGATGTCCCAGCCATGTGTAAGTATCAGTCCACTACCTGTTTAATAATTGCCAGCTCATGTATATTATGGATAGGTAAGGCTAAATATTCCTCTCATTTCTTTCACAGTGGCAGATGAGCGGGCTGCAACCAGGAAGCCCATGCCTATAGATTTCAGCGGTTGTGAGCGAGGCAGGTTAGCAATACTCCTGCATGTATTGTCATAGGAAATAAATCTAAAAGTAGTAGTAAGTTAATTGCCTGTATAAAACCTGTATTGTTTAAGGCATGTACTGCATACACCAGAGAATATGGCAGGAAGAGTCTCATATAGGTTGTATGTAAATAAAAGCATAATAGCCTGACAATAAAGGTCTAACTGCTGGACTGCATGTGTTTACTCTGGCATCATATGGTAATGTAGAGTTGCAATCTCTTAATAGTACTGTTGTACTCTGGCATCATATGGTAATGTAGAGTTGCAATCTCTTAATAGTACTGTTGTGTTAAGCACTGTTACCCACACTGTGTAAGAATAAATAAAATGTGTAAGAATGTCTGTATATGACTGTTGTAATCCCAAGCGGTCATATAGTACAACTGAGAGAGACCTAGACAGAAAACAGTGAAAAGACAGACAACATAATCCAAATAGCACACTCAACTGCGACGTGAGCTGTTATATTTTTAGCACACACAGCCATGGTTCAAATCCTGGGAGTGGTAGTAGGCTATATGCAGAATCATACCCCACAACTGTACATATATGTCCAGAATGTCCAGTAAATTGGCCCATATCTGCTGCCTATCACCCTGTCCCCCTGGCAAATTAGTGGGTTGATCCCAGACATTTAGGCAGCAAATAAGAAATACAACTGATTGTCAGACATCTATAGGAACAGACCTGTCACCCTAGTAACTCCCCAAAATGTTATGAGAGTAATAAGCCAGGTATGTCCCATCTACACCCCTATGTTGTCAAGCTGTGATGAGAGTGTGTGCAGAAACAGAGTTAGACATATGTGCAAAATACTAATGTGGAATCTGGTGATATGTGTGGCAACATTCAGGTAGTGTTAATAAACATTGCCCCCACAGGTCTGTCAGATACGAATACCATGCCTAGAAATAAAAGTTTGATATCCTGTACTGGTACTGTTTACTCTGGTATTGTATGGCATTGTTAGTGTTGCAGTTGCTCTGAATAATAAAGTATTACTCATTACTGTCACCCACACTGCGCTACATAATAAAACTGTCTAGGAAATCCTGTATAAGAGTGTTGTAATTACAAGGTCAGATTGTAAAACCACAGGAGAATTATAGATAGAAATCAGACAAGCGATACTGAGCAATATCTATATAGCACCCTTAACTGTGATTGGACACTTTTATTTTCAGCAGACACAGCCATGGTTGGAAACCTGGGAGTGGTAGTAAGCTGTATGCAGAGTCATACCCCACAAGTGTACAGAATTGTCCAGACTGTCCAGTTAATTGGACCATATCTTCCGGCTGTTACCCTGTCCCCCTGGCATATCAGTGTGCCAATCTCTGACATGTAGGCATCATTTCATGTCATATAACTGACTGTCAGGCCTGTACATATTTGGAAAATATCAATGAAAACAAACCTGTCATTGTACAATTCACCAGAGGTTTAAGAGTGCAATAGTCAAAACATGTCCCGGTTTATCTGCATGTGGTCAAGACATGCCCAGAGTGTGTGCAATAAGAGATGTACAGGTATGTGCATAACATCAACCTGGAATCTGGGAATATGTGTAGAAACAGTTAGGTAATGTTAACAAACAATACCTCCACAGGTATACCAGGTAAGAGGTGTATACTGCAGGTAAAACTCAGTTATGTATATAGTTGTATACATCCATGCTACTGTCCAAACTAAGGAGATAGGGTAGTGTATTAATACCTATAAGGTACAGATCACAGCCCTGACTAGGAAAGAAATGTGAACTACAGGAATATACTAGTTGTTAACTGAAATCTTTCTTTCCCCCGCCCAACATATCTGCAACAATAAAATGAATATACAACTCAGTTGGTATGTGCTGCATTAAATCTGCTGGTGGGACATATGTCCTATTGTTTGATAAATATTTAAATTTGTTTCTATGCATGTGCCATGTTGAAATATTTCCACATTGGTGGCATGCTGCTATCAATGTACCTGCATGCTGTTGTAATGGCCACTGTGGTTTTATATATGCATGTGTCCTGTTTGCTATGCAACTGTTCCATATCTGGTGTTTTGGGTTAATGGGAATATCTATGCATGCTGTTATACCTAATCCTGGAATGTGTTGACTATTACTAACCCACATATGTTGTAAAATTGAAACACCATAGCACGTTTGGGAAGGCTAGTCCTGGCGGACCCACATGTCCCACCTCAGCTAACCATGGCAACGGGCACCAACACGTCTGGGGCCAACATCAGGACCTCCTTGTCCATTGATCCTGTACCACCTTTGTGTGGAACCACCTCAGGGGATGGGGCTCACCCCCCCTGGGAGCGGGCACAGACAGGACACTGTCACCTGTCGCCAGGTCCAGGGCATGGTGCATAACAAGCTCCACAGGGAGTTTGGAGATCTGCTATGCCAGCTTGAGGGTGTGTGTCGCAACTAGAGGGTCGGCCTGGCCCTCCTACTCAGTCCCAAGCACAGCCATATTTGGGGCTGTGAAGGTGCAGTGGTGACTGCCCATGGGTGAGGACCTCAGTCCCACTATTTCCACTAGGGGGCTCATGGGCTTCCGATTTCCAAACACTTTTCCCCATCAAGGTGTTTACCCCCCACATGTGTCATATACTGTCCATGTATACATCTTGTCTGTTAACCTACCCAATCTACCACCCGAAATATACCTGAAATCCTTCCCCAACATCTCACTCTCACCTGAAAAAAAAGGGCAATCTGTTCCCAAAAAAAATCTCGCCCAATACATAGCTGTCCATTTCGCATACATGTCCACTGGACACATGTAATCTGGTCTAATTGGCTTCACAACGTATTATTGTTGTCCTCACCCCTCTCTCAGGGGTTTGAGTGTCCAAATCTATCTCCAAATTCAGTGTATATGCACAGCTGTTGCTGTAGAAGAAATGGGCAGGTATGGACCTTCCCTACACCTGTCCTGCACACCCCTATCTATTTTCCCTACTGTCTTTCCCTCTTTGTACCTCCTTTTCAGGTCTTTCCTATCAACCCGTTTTCCTTTCTTTTAAAGAAATTAGCACCGAGGTAAGTGGAAGTAAGCACTTTTAAGCAGCAGTAAGCGGTTTAAGCTTGTTTGTGTGGGGGTAAGCAATGTCTACACAGGTTAAGCAACTGAGAAGATAAATCAGTATATGAAAATGTAACCGGAAGTTAGCAGTGCTTACCTTTGCGCAAACCCATGCAAACCCACTTACAACTGCTTAAAAGTGCATTAATTACTCTGTATCCAATGGCCCTTGTTCTGCCAGCAAAAAAATAAACAGCCTCTACAAGGCTCAAACCCAGGACCCTGCACACCATAACCATAGTGATTTACCACAAAGCTATGTCAGATATACATAACCCTGATGTTTTCACAAGCATATCATCCAGCACAGTCATTCAACAGTACAGGAAATGTATTTAAACATGTAGATGTATGTGTGTGTGTATGTATATTTATATCTAAATATCTATATCTATATATATATATATATATATATATATATATATATATATATATATATATATATATATATATATATATATATATATATATATATATATATATATATATATATATATATATATATATATATATATATATATATATATATATATATATATATATATATATATATATATATATATATATATATATATATATATATATATATTTATATATATATATATATATATATATACATATATATATATATATATATATATATATATGTATATATGTATGCATATACAGATATATAGCTATAGATATAACAGAGAACATAAATACATATATGACCACAGGCACCGTTAATGGAGGTGAGGAGGCCCAAGATAAATACGTCTTGTACATATTGATATCACCCCCTCCCCCACAGCCAAACAGATCTTCCCTGCAATCCAATACCAACTGTTACAAGTCCCATACCCAGGACCAGACACAACATGGGCAAAAGACGTTAACAGTAATCCATCCCACCTGTATGATGTCAGGCAGGTATCAATCACATATCATGCAGTACATTCTGGCTACCATAAGGAATGTACAATGTGGAAGCAATAAACATTCCAATGATACATATACACACACACACTCACACACACACATATAAGCAGATACACATATATATATATATATATATATATATATATATATATATATATATATATTTGCATATGTAGATATATATATATATATATATATATATATATATATATATATATATATATATATATATATATGTAACTACACACACAGGTATCTATAGGAAGATACATATTTAAAGGGTGCGCACCATACTGAACAGCTAGTATTCCTACAGTTGCTACCTTATCAAATGGATGGTGTATGAGTCACTGATACAAAAAAACAATTGTTGCTTGAAACATATACCCACAGAGAGTCAAAGGATATGACACCTCACCCAGGTTTGCATACATAAGAAAGTTTTATTTGTGTACTACTACAGTTGTATATGTCATGTTATATAGCTGTTTAGACTTTGAAATACATGCAAACAGATTAATGCAACTCTCAAACAGATCATTTAATACAGCAATCTGAAAGCATAACATATGTTGCTGTCCAGGACAAGGCCTTCAAGTAGTACAACAGTAAAGAGAGACTGGGCCACAGGATAACAATCAATCAGCAGTAAGTAATGCAGCTGTATAGTCCAGCAGCTGCTAACTACACTCTGTACGCAATCCTTAGGGGGAAAAGACTTCAGTTGACACAATGGGATTTATCTGTTACATAACAAGGCATAACTAAAACAATCACAATCACACTGACAAACAGAACAGTCTGTATGGCAGTAAGCAGTAGGCCAGCATTTTCCCAAGGTGAAATGTATGATAATGTACATCCATATACCTTAAGGCAGCTTACACCTGATATCCCTCACATTTTGTAACATGCTAAGTTATTTATGGTACGTACCACCCCCCATAGACTGATTTACAGGGGCATATAACACTGTTACATAGACCGACCTCTGGACTGCAAAAGGGCACACATGTTTTGTGCAGATGAAGCCCACATATATTTGGACCCAACCCCACAATATGTGTGGGGGCCACAACAGCACTGGAATGATGGCAGGAATGGCAGCATGACATAATCACAGGCCACTACATAACAACCCCTGACAGCTTGTCATATGGAAAAGCCTGGTATGTAGGTGGAGGACAGAGGCCAGAACACAGGCCCATATGTAAATAGTGCTGTCATACACTGAGCACGTTGCTGGTGTTATCGGATAGTCTGCAACACACCCTTAGCCAGGAATATGAAGTCAGAAACACAAATGGACTGATGTACTGATAGCACTCAACACACACACACTACCAGTAGTATATCTGACACAAGACCTGTGTGGTGGACAGACAAAACGTAACCTCTGGCCATCTTGTAGATAGGCCCACAGTTGAGAGCTATGCAGACAGACTGCATTCCATGTTAAATTAGTATGTACACACAAACTCTGTAACACTGGTACTATACAATGCATATAATAACACTATTCACACTCTGTCTGTACTTCTGGAACCTTATACAAATATGTAGCCGGCCTGAGTCTGCAAGTTCTCTTGTAAGAGGTATTGGTACCTGCTGTCTGTAACACTGCTACCCACACACAGGAAGGATGTCCACCATATGGAAAAGGTAAAGGGACCATGCCCACATGATGTAGGGATTTATAGTATTGGGTTGCCATGACAGTGGTAATTGGAAGTACTAGACAGCATGCTGCATGCACTTAGCAAGTGGAGGGCACTGATTGGTGCAGAGGCCATCACCTGATCATATGCATCACCTACAAAAGTCATGCTGCAATTTATTCAAAGCAGCTCAATCCATTTACTGGGAGAGAGAGAGAGAGAGAGAGAGACAGAGAGACAGAGAGACAGAGAAAGAAAAACAACCAAACAAACAAAGAAACTAAGAAAGAATTCAGGCTAAAGGCCAATGCAAAGGAGAAAAATAACTAACAAGGAAACTATCCAGAACAGACATCGTTCCCACAACAGGTATGTGAAGTATATATGCATGTAATTGACTGTAGTACTTGGTCCATAATAATGGGATAGATGATGTGGAATGATTTATATGTGCCATCAGGCGTTGTTGTTGTAATGATGTTCAGCTGAACAACTGCTATGGACAATAGAGTCTGTCCCTGCAGGTAGTGGGCCATACCCATCATATGTGCAGAGCAGCACTGATTGACAATATGTAAGCCATCATAGTGTGTATTGTGTAATGGAAAGCATGTATATTACTGTGGCCAATAGCTGGTGGTGGAAGTAATGCCATAATGATGGGCATGTGGGCTCCAGCCCACCACTTGCAAGTTAACATGTAATGCAGCATGCTGACATGCCGTAGACGTGTAATAGGCTTACCTGAAATCTGTCCCTGTATATACCCCCCTAATATTAGTGGCACCTGTCTGTGTTGTAGCAAGACAGAACAGTGCAGTTGTGCAGGAAGGAGAGTTAGAGATTGTGGACCTGATGTCTGAATTTACCCCATATATATAGGTATGTATATGTATATATATATATATATATATATATATATATATATATATATATATATATACACATGTATGTCTACAGATATACAGACACCTATATGTATACATACACACACACACACACACACACATATATATATATATATATATATATATATATATATATATATATATATACACACACACTCACACACACACACACACACACACACACACACACACACACACACACACACACACACACACACACACACACACACACACACACACACACACACACACGTATATAAATACATGTCCCCTATATTTCCATCACAGTGCTGCATACTATGTGTGAGGGAACATTGGAACATCACACATATCAATACACACACACACACACACACACACACACACACACACACACATATATATATATATATATATATATATATATATATATATATATATATACAGCTGTAAGCGTGTATAACATGGGCAGTTATGTCACATGTGAACAGCTTATTGAGACCACATTGCCCTTTTCTGTGAAGATGGGAATGGGAATTTTGGGAAGGATAGCAGGTATATTTGTGGAGGTGGGTTGGGTTGGTAGATAGAGAGGACAGCCTACAGGGGTGGTATATGACACATATGGTAGGTAAACACCTTGGATGGTGGGTGTGGTCTGCAATGTGGAAGCCCCATGAGCCCCTATATAGAAACAATGGGAACAAGGCCCCCAGCCATTGCTTGTCACAACAGCAGCTTCACGGCCCTGAAGGTTCATGGCCTGGAGGCTGAGCAGGAAGAGCATGTGAACCCTGTGATTGTGTACTGAGGGCCTCAAGTTGCTGTAACACATCCCACAAGTCTCTGTGGAGCTCCCAATGCAACAGACCCTGGACCTGACCTCGGATGACAGAATCATGTCTGTGTGTGCCCCCAAGGGGGGAACACCATCCCTTGAGGGGGTTCCACCTGATGGTAGTGCTGGACCAGTAGATCAGGAGGCCCCAGAGTGGGTCCCACATGTGATGTAGCCTGGTAACATGACCAGATGAGGTGGGAGAGGTGGTTCTGCTGGCAACTGTTCCCTAAACATGCTTTTGTGTCACTGTTATAGAACATATGTGGGTAGTAATAGTCCACACAATCCTGGATCATGTCCAACAGCATGCATAGATATCCCCAATAACACATAACGACAGATGTGCAGAAATCACATAGCAAACAAACTACATGCATAAATGAAACCATAATGGCCCTTACAATGGCATGCAGGTGATATTGTCTGTAACAGGCCAGCATTGATACTGTCCGCACAGGGAAAATGGCTACAAGCACAAAGCACAAAGCATGGTACAATACAATATATGTTCCAAAGGTAGGTAAACTGTAGTCATACCTACTGAGCTGTGTGAACAGTTTGTTGTCACAGATATGGTGGGGGGTGACAGAGATGTGTATTAAGAACTATGGTAATCTTGCTGTATGAGTTGCTCAGACCTTTGTCCATCTTTATGCCTTTTAGGCAAGATGTCAGACAGCTGGTTACTGGTGTATTCAGTGGATGAAAATGAGGTCATCATCAACCATCTGGTACATCAATACCAGGTGCTCTTTGGCAGGACAGTCCATGAGCAGCATGAACGGACCACCATGTGGAATGATCTAGTCCAAAGAGTCAATGATGTCGGCCTGCATAACCGTAGTTATGAGCAGGTCCAGCATCATTGCAGTGACCTGTTTGCAATGCCCATTGGCATGCTGCTGCAGTCCAGAGGGATCACCTCTCAATGGGACGGGTCATGCCATCCATCCCTCCAACATGTGTTGAGGAGCTCCTCACCAGTCTCATTGCACCAGCCCACCTGCACATGCAACAACTGGTGGAGACCATAGTGGAGGTGGGTGCTTCCCACATACCAGCTGAGGAGCATGCAGGTAAGGCCATAGGGCACATCAGTAGACCACTGTTGCATATGCATCCGCATCTGTACAGGTAGATCATGCATATGTGAGATGCCATATATATAGTCTGTTGCTGCATAGTAGTAATAAAAAGATTTGCATAAGCTGTAGTATTGTGGACTTGTACTGTGGAGGTACTGTAATGCTGCACCCACCCTGTAGCAATGCCACAGCTGTGGCTACTGACATCACATCTCTCACACCTATGTAGCTCCCTCTGGTATACCACCAAGGCAGCAGCCTGTAGCTTGAGAGTATGGTTTATGTTCATGCATGCCAATACACTGGCCATGTAATGGCTATGGTATATTCCATGCACACATCTAACACACCTACCCATAATGCATGCTGTACATGTTCACGTATTTTTGCTGTTAACTGCACTGCATCACAGTGGTGACCATGATGGTGTATCTGAAAGGTATGTCAGACACCTGCAATATAATTAACATACTATCATTGCGAAATGTGTCCACAGGGATGAACATAATGGTGGGACACATGGCCTACAGTTGGGACATGTGTGAAGCATCACCTTGATACATTGTTACAACAGTGTATATATCAGTATTACAATGACAACTGTTACAGATCTACACTAACGCATATCATAATACTGTGGTCCACAACCCTTAAAACCTGCAATGTGGTCCCAACATGAGCAATGAGTGTGTAATATGGAATCATAAGTTAGGGCAGCAAATATGAGGAATACATACCTTCACAAACACTGGAAGCATATGTGTGCACACACTCCAGATAAAATATAGTAGAATCAGCTGTTGCAGTACTGACCGCATGCAATTGTCATGGAAATGAACCTTTCAGCAAGTACACGTCCCCAATGTCACACCACATATTTGTCTTCTTTCCAAGATGTTTGGCCATCAAATGTGCACACTTACCTGCAACAGAGGCAGGCGTGGCTTGCACACATCTTACATGACATGGCATGGGCCCCATACCCAACAGGTAGCACCCATGAGCTGGACATGTAGCCATACCTCACCATTGCATATGCCATGGCAAACAGTGCAGTCATTTATGTGGCAAGGATGTATGGGACAGGAATGATGTAAGAAATAAACAGATGGCCATCCAAGACAAATTATGTCACATGTAGTAAACTGGTTATGCGGGCTGCCCAGTAACATGCCACAACACTGAGGTGGTTGCAGGAATGTCCAGCAAGTACTAGCTGTGCAGTACCCATGTCAGCAATTGCCTGGACTCTGCAAGCATGCAGCCTATGGGTTAGGGTAATCAGATGTGACAGTTGTACCACAGGAAACATCAGCCAGACATCTGTACAGGTAGTGTATGCATAACAAAAGAGGTTCCCAATAGTCATGTATTGCAGTATGTACTGGTGTACCATGATCACGTTGGAAACCTACAGACAATATCATGTAAGATACAAGTGCTGCACAACCAACGCCTCACCCCACCTCAGGCCCACCATTCCCATCTGTACTGTTCTGGTGCCAGTGTACATCTGTATTTTTGTCATTCATTAGCTGGGTCTAGGCTGTTACATGTGGTGTTCAGTGTTTGGGACACTGTAAACTGACACACATGTGTAGGCCATAGTTGTCAGGCATCTACAAAAAGGCTGAAGGTAGGGAGGGGGTGTCATCATGAAACACCAGTGCACTGCAGCAGGGATCCTAAGGATACTACAAATGGCTGTATCTGCACACAGTCAGGTTCAGGAACTGTGGCAGTTGTAACCCTGACTCCACAGCAATAGTGACAGCAGTGTGTGAACTCCAAGGGATGTGCACAAGTTGACTTTGCAATCATGCAGAGTTGGGGAACATGTGTATGGCAGACTGACCATATACAAGCAAATGCAGATGGCCCATGCTAGTATACCCCTGCCAGGAATAGTGACTGCTGTAGTACACATAACAATAGGTGCAACAAACTGTCATGATAAGGGCGTGCATACATATGCACCCACAAAGTGTATGCATTGCGGGCAGCATTTGCACACCAAACACATTTGTTAGACACTGCATGTGAATGTACAGGACATATGTCACATATCAGGCTCATGTAATGTTAACATATGCAGTGATGTGGTCCCATGGCATATCAAGGAAGAGTGCATCATATCAATAAGGGTGTGTACACTCCCCATAGCCACAGTAAGGTTTGATGGTTGTCAGCGTAATAGTATTGTATTGGTCATACATGCACCGCTGATGTTGAGATCTGTAAATCAGACATCAGTCATTCACAAATTACATCTGTCCACATATCATCCCATGTATGTGTCAGACAAACATGTAGGGGCTGTGAGCATTAGAGCAGACATAACTGACACAGTAATACACATTCAGCAATGGTTTGTACACCTGTGAGGTATGGTGCACAGTACATGGCAGGGTGCAGAACAGGTACACAGCAATATTGAGTACATCGGTGCAGTGTTTTCCAGGGGAAGGTGCATCACCTACTGACACAGCCCATGTATCACGCACATGTATGCTGTTGCTAGCATGGATTGACTATAGCTGCACTGCATGCTGTTGAGTACAATATGTTATGCATTTTGACAGATGGGTAATGGGAGGTCAGTGTGTACTATGTTTGTGCAACCTCACTTGTAGGAGTGTGTGTGGGGGGGAGGGTTATTTTTTCTGTAAGAGAAATCTGGTGTAGTGGAGGGGGGGTTGATGCATGAAGGATGTGTGTGCACATGTGTGTGTGTTTGTGTGGGTGTCCATGTATGCACATGTGATTGCGTGGTTGTTCATACATCAGTACTTCCCTTAGGAATCCTGCAGTACATGGACATGGACTGACATATGAGACACCAGGAATACTTGTCTGATATGTAATCACAGGACAGCTGATAGTATAAAAAGGTCTGTAGCATGGAACATGCATTGGGAGGGAAACTAGACACCAGGTATACACTTTAAATTGCAGTCAGCAGAAAGGTGAATGACACCCACGTATGCAGCACTACAAATGCATTGGGGAATTACTAGACAACATCAGGGAGTGTATCCATATATTACTGTTGTCCACATGATAAGTTGATTGAGCAGCAGATCTGGCATGTACTGAGTAACAGTTATGTATGACACTCCAGTGCATGACATTATGGTGTGAACGTAGTAGCCCCTAACATAGGGGGGCCATGCTCACGATGTCCAGACATACCCAGGGTGAACACTGGATGACAGCAGTGAGGCCTTGTAAAACCTATTCCACTCAAGTGAAGGAGGTAATGGATTAACAGATCTTGTGTTATGATCACTTGTCTAGGCATTTAGAGGAAAGATACATTAATGAGTGGTATTAATGAGTGTATGTTATCAAGTGTGATGCAGGATGAGGAACTTATGTGAATACACTTGGGACTTGGTGTGTGTGTGTGTGTGTGTGTGTGTGTGTGTGTGTGTGTGTGTGTGTGTGTGTGTGTGTGTGTGTGTGTGTGCATGCGAGTGTGTGTGTGTGTGTGTGTGTGTGTGTGTGTGTGTGTGTGTGTGTGTGTGTGTGTGTGTCTGTGTGTACTGTTATGCAATGCCATGCACATCTTAAAGTGCATTTCTTGTTTTCCCCTCACAGGTGGCGAGGTGGGTCAGGGTCCCTCCTGCATGCACTCTGATGTTGGTGTCCATACAGACACCAAAGATGATTATAGGACTGTTTAGGCACAGGTGAGGTTGTCAGAGGCCAAAATTGCACCATCATTTGACATCCCCCTGTTATCCACCCCAACCCTGCACACAGTCACAGTGCCTATAGATACCCCCATTACCAGTGGCCATAGCAGAGGGACAGTTGGCGGTTGGTGGCAGTGCACAGGAGAGCGTGGTATCTATGCCTGCTGTGTCTGGACACAGCAGGTATAGCCGAATGTCTGGCAGGGCACCACATAGGCAGATGTATAGGGGTGCCCATGGGAGGGCTGCTGGTCATCATGCCCCTGGCAGAACTGCCACAACTGGTACCACCAGGTGCATGTTCCAGACTGTTATGGGGGTATAGGCAATTATGGAACTGTACACCAGACAGGGCATGAGGCGGCAGAGGACTGCTCTTTCATCTGTATGCGACAACTTCCATGAATTTGCAGGTGCCCTCTGTGATTATACCGAGGGCATGGATAGATGGTTGGTTGAGATAGTGGGCCTCATCGACCGTGGATTGTCTGTGCTAGAGCATGTGGTGGGAGTGGGGCAATGGCCGTATGGATGTAGGCCAGCAACACCAACAGCTAGCGGTCGACGTGGATGTGCAAGGACACCAAGTCACTCCCCTGGTAGCAGTACCAACCCCTGCACTGCAGGGGGGCGTGCTGTCCACATCACACCACAGCAAGCCATGTGCATGTGGCCCTGGCCAGTCCCAGAAGACACCTGATTCCAGCAGACATATGTCATCATCAAGGGAGAGTAGCACATTGAAGCCTGTACCTGGACATGCCCACGGAACCCCTGGCAGGCACAGTCCATGTGTCCATGGCCGGAGGCAGTGAATTGCACACTCTGCCAGGTATGGTCTGCAGCTGTCCAAGAAACACTTGTATAGGGCAGCTACATGGCAGACAGGTGTGCATGCATACCCACACACTATACAAACACACCTAGGGCAACCCCATACCTATACTCACCACATCACCACACCCATATCATCAAATTACACCCCTCATCCACACACATGGTGTCAAATGTATGGGCCACCGTCGGTCTCTGGCAAACCAACAACACACCCTGTGCATATGATAATACCTGTGCCACATCCCTGTCATCCATAACATCGATGCAGGGACAGGCTAATATGGTTCTGATGCACACGGTGACTGTACTACAGTGTAGCAATGTACTGCTGTGTAACATTTTGTCAGCAGTAATGTTTAATGCTTACATGTTAGGTAGTGTAGCTGTCCAGCTATGATGCATTATAGCTCTTAGTAACACTTAGTGATTGTGGTCTCCATAATGTTATCCATTTGTGTTGTAGGTGTACATGTGTCAGCAGGAGGATGGTCTTTAGTCATATTCCACAAGGGGTATGGCACTGTGGTGACACCATGGCTGAGACATATCCTGGGTACAGTTGAACACATGTCACAGGTCTGTATAACAGTTACTGCCTGTGCCACATGGACAGGTGACCCCTTGGGACATGTATGATCAGCAAACTGATGTAGATCCCTCCACATACATGCACACTTTTACTTGGCAACACTGGGACTAGACCCCTACCTAGGTATGTAGTGCTGCTGGTGTGTGTGGCTTTCATTGCTCACACCACACAGCATTTAGGATGAAGTGTGTTTCAGGTTACATGTTACATGCAGAACATCCCCAAGCATGTACAGTATGGTAATGGGAGATGTAAAGGTTGTATATGGACAATACATAGTGTGACATACCATCATATACACATTAACAGACACGACAGGCAAACACACATCAGAGATACCTGGGCCTATCAGTGCTAACATGTCAGTGAGTCCAATGTGTTTTAGGTAGGCTGCACATAGCACATGCATAACTGGGCTAGATTGTGTTATAATTTACCTGTATGGTTGATAGTGACAGTGGTGACCATACAGTGGTACGTGGGATATGTACCGGGGGTACCATGGTGCAATGACAATGTACACAGCACCCATATGCCACTGTGGATATTGTACACACTCTAACCCATGATGACACTCTGACATACCCACCATCACATATTGACCACAACTGCGATACCACCCATTGTCCATCCCAACAGTGGTACTACAGGAATATGCATCTAATGCACATGCCACAGGCATAGTAGGGTGATAAATTGTCATGCCTCACCTATGGGAAACAACATCACTATCCGTAATACTGTGTGGCAATGCATATTGTAATAGGAGCATGTGGCCTCGGAATGCTGCACCCTACAGATATTCACACATGTACACATACACACACTTGCCAGAACTCAGTGGGTATCCCATGCCTATCAACCCATTTGTACAACAGTGTTGTTCTGGTACTGCAAGGGTCAGGTAGCCATTAGGGAGAGGAGCATAACAGGGTACATGTAATGTCTGGTACAGCAGCAGCCACATCTAACTATGTAAATGTGTGTTGTGGTGGGTGTGAAGGCCCTCATGGTAGTCTCAACTACAGGTGTACAAACACACAGACACTGATATCCTCAGTAATGCACACGTACACATTTGTCAGTACTGTAATATAGCAATATGTATGCTATTACTACATGCTGGCAGACCTCACTGACATATGCTATATAGACAGTAATCTACAGTTACTGTCCACATGTCAGATCATTATCCAGTAGAGGATATATACTGTGACACAGCTCACACACCAGGAACATGACAGTGAGGCCTCAGAGTCCATCTATGCATGCAGGGGTGCTTGTCGCCAGTACTACAATTAGCAATCTACCCTTGCTTGGGAAAGCACTGTCAACAGTGGTAACTGCATGATACACTACATGCCAGTGTGACGGCACATAACCGAGGTTACTACCCTTGTAACACATTCACCTGGATAAGAGTGATGTACAGGTACAGATATACTCGAGTGTCTCAGACATGACACTCACACCCCTTGCTACTGTAATGACAGCACATGGACAGATGTTATGTACATGACATTACATACATCTATTAGAGATGTCATTACCCTGCTATGCTATCAGACTGGGATGTGAGCACTGGTTACCAGGGTTGAGTCATGCTTAGCAGGTGTCAGCATTGCTGCAATATAACAGCTAAGCAGATTTGCGCACTGGTAAGCAAAGCCTACATGGTGTAAGCGCAGTACATGTAACCATACCTTAGCACTGCTTAGCTTTACACAAACCCACACAAATGCGCTTAAAATTGCTCAAAAGTGCCATAACCATTCTATATCCAGCAGCCCTTGTTCTGCTCAGGAAAAAAATAAACAGGCCTAGAACCCAGGACCCTGTACACTACAGTCCCAACAGTTAACCACTACACCATAACAGCTGTGAAGACAGTTGTTGTTTTTCAAATATATCTGTCAGTACACATATTGAATAGTATTGAACAATTGCTGTGACTTCTTCAATTGTGTAGTACTTGTTAGTGATATTACTGTTGCATCACATTTGTTGTTATATCTAAATATAAACATATCAGATACATACACTGTGATACATCTGGAAAGTATACACACAAGTAATGTTTATACATGACAAGGATATGGATATATACACACACACACAAATATATATATATATATATATATATATATATATATATATGTGTATATGTTTACATGTACATACATGTGTATAGTCATATGTGGTACTGCGGTAGCCTTGTCGCCTCACAGTTAGACGTTGCCCGTTCGATCCTCAGTTAGAGCGTCTTCTGTGTGGCGACATGCGTGAACTGTCATTTCTTTGTGGAAGGTTGGGCGTTAGGCCCGGCAAGCCAGCACGTAAAACTCTACTGCCAATCATTAGCGGACCGGAGTTCCGCTGTGGCGACCCCTAACCGGGAAAAGCCGAAAGACAGAAACACATCTGTATAGTGCATCATATAAATGGCCGTTTAGAGATTTATCTATCTATCTATATATATATATATATATATATATATATATATATATATATATATATATATAAATCTATATGATTTACCTTTAAAAACTAGAATCACAGTGGTTTGAGTGCTCATATGAGTGACTCGAAACCATGAAAGTATAAATGTTGACAGTCTTTAATGTTCGAAAAACAGCAAATCGAAAAGCATATTCGCTGTTTTTTGAACATTAATGTCGAACAAAAAAAATGAAGTGTAAAGCAGGGGAGGGCAAGACCCCCTGCACCCTCCTATGTGGGGGGCTGTGCCCCCCAAACCCCCTACTTTATTATTTTAACTCCAAGATCGCACTACAGTGGGGAAAGGAGCCATTTTCCGATTCACACTATAGTGCAATCCACCCCAGAATGTCGAATGTGCAATGAGCGAATCTCACTGTGCATTCACTCATTGCACATTCAAACCTTTTTCCATTCTGCGTTTGCAAACTTTGCAGACTACCTTTCGGAAAATTGCTGTTCGCCCTTGTGCAATATGCACATGTAAAGGTAAACCACATATATATATACATATATATATATATATATATATCTAAGTTCATCATATATGTATATATGTACAGATATGCCTATTTATGTTGATATATATGTAGATATCTAACACTATATGTGCATATATATCTACACAGATATACCTATTTATGTCAATATATATGTAGATATCCATAACTATATGTGCATATATATCTATATATCTGTATATGTGTAGACATATATAGCTGTGTATATGTATATAAATATATATATATATATATATATATATATATATATATATATATATATATATATATTTATATAGAGCCATATATGTATGTAGATGAGTATATGTCTATATATCTATATATCTATACAGATATATGGATATATATGTATATGTATATATATATATATATATATATATATATATATATATATATATATATATATATATATATATAAATATATGCATTTATATATATATATATATATATATATATATATATATATATATATCAATATTATATGTTTTATATGTTTACCATATGCCCAGAACATGGAGTGGAGTCCTACCTCAGCACCAATAGTCTCAACCTCTTAGTGCAAGGGGATATCATGTATATATTGCAGGTATATAAGTAAACTGTTGCTACTGAAACAGTTGTCTTAAAAGACATATTGTGTGTGGGAGGTCACATCTGCTTTTGAAATGTACGCCACTGGTTGCTGACAGACATCCTAAGGACATCATAGCACAGTACTACTGATAGCACAGTAATGATCCTCTGGTCAGACCAGAGGTGTACACAGATCCCCTTTGTGCGAAACATGTGGACCAAGCCTGACAATGTGGATGTTAACAGCCATGTACATGAGTATATCACATAAATACTGGACTACATACGACCCGTTTATGCATTCACACATGCCTGTTTTTCCTGACACATAATAACTGGTGGTGCAGATGTCACATGGCCACATACTACCCAGTAGTTAGTGACATACATCTGGACAGAATCCCACTGCTTTGTCAGAAATACACAACAGTTATGGTGGCCTGCCAGCAGTATGTCTTGCAAATATCTGGACATAACATCACACTGGGTAATTACACTAAGCTGCTAGGCATGTAACAAAGCACTGTGCAAACTACAGGCAGACTGCCACAACACTGGTCTACATTTTCTATGGGGGAATACACATGTACCAGCAAATATAGCAGGCCCTACAAGCATGTTGCGGCACAGAGTAATAGACACCTGTGAGAAAGTGCATACCCACAACCAATGTGAACACAGCCACAGCCACATATGGTATGCAAGCTAAATATGACACTATATGGACTGTCTGATAAACACCATCCTAATATGTGCCACTCACACACTAACCCTACATAAACTGGGTTATGATACAGTGTAGCCCAATGCCTGTCTGTGGTATGGGACATATGTGTGTTTGGCCCTACAAACATGTGAGCCAATAGGGTACCATACACTGGAGCAGCATGTAACATCAGATAGAACAGGACCAAGAACAATGGCATCTACCACAGTCTGTACACAGGCCAAGATGCACATTCACTTTACACATACTGTCAACAATCACCATAGGTACCAAGACCCCACTACTGTGCACACAACTGCAGAATGCCCAGGTTATGTCCTCAGAAATAACCCCTACTATTTATAGCATGTCTAGCAGTCTGATATCTGACTGGCTTGTTATCAGGTATGATGTTAATAAATAATGGTGTACAGAATATATGCACCTCTTACTGCATGACATATGTACAAAGTATGACAGACTTGTGGCTGGAGTGACAAACGCTGGGCCAATATTGGCATGTTGCTGTGATACCCTCATACATTTACTGTTGTAACAGGGTTTGTTGTGACATATGTCCTATGAGGGATATGAAGTCAGTTACTCTCATGGCTGTCACCATGTACTGACTGCAATCCTCAGACTATGCTTCTGCAGTTCTAAGATATGTGATCTGTGAGTAACACAAGAAACATAAGACTCCAAACACTGCCCAGTCTGCAGATAACCCTACAGGTGGGATTTTCCTCAAACATAACACTGGCATGACAGGTATTAAATCATGTAGACCAGCCATATCTACACACACCCTGTTAAACCAACATTACTCCAAATGCAGAAGAACAACACTTACATTCTGTAGTCATGTCTGGCACATCCCCCTCCTTTTTGTTGGCTTGTCTCCACAGTGTTTGTTGTTAGAGGTAAATCCCAATACCATCTGAGATACTGTTTGCCAAAAAATAACATGAGGGCCTGCTCACAGTGAATGAACAGGCCCACTACCCACATGATGTTCCTAGATATAGGAGTGTGTTTCCATGCAATTGGCTGTGGGAATGTTACCACAGCTGTTCCAATGCAATCAGCTAGTGGGGGACTGCAATTCGTGCAGAGGTCATCAGCTGATCATGAGCATCACTTACAAAACACAAGCTGCTGCCTAAGCTAAGCAGGTGTACTTCTCCACATCCACCAGAGAGGGATTGAGAGAGACAGACAGAGACAAAGTAAGACAGGGAGGGGGTGGGAGAGTAAAATCTAAACATGTTTGGTCACACACTTACCAATACAGGGTTTCAAACCCCTGCCTGACTATGCATTTCTATCACATGTATGTGCGTTATTGCATGCACCACAGATCTTACATGTTGGGGAGCTATCCAAAGGTATATCTGATGTTGAGTAACATTGGCAACAGTGATATAGGAAGGATAAGGTAGGTGTAGTACACATGCCTGTCCACATGAACAGGTGTCAATGTCAACACAGTCACACTCTCTCAGGGACTCACACACATTAACACAGTTGGCAGGGTCAAGATTAGACCTCCTAACTAGCTAGTTTGCCACAATACAGTAATATGTAGGTATCACATGCACCACAGGGGTTGTCCAGATGATATATGGGCAAAGGGTATGTGAAGGTGTTTGACATCAGACGGCATGCTTCAGTAGGTCAATGGGGGGTGTAGTGAGTGTGAATGGGGTCAAAATCATTATACTCCACACACACAGATATAGCTTGCCAGTACTGACATGCATGGGTGCATTGCTTCACAGGTCTGTAGTAGCTGACTGTGTCAGAAGGCTGTACAAGGCTAGGTAAAGGGTATACCCTGGCATCAGGCCACATGACAATGGTCTGCAGTGTGGCTCAGGGGTGTAGTGTCTTGATTGGCCCATACAGGTGGGTACTGTACTCACCATCCAGTCATCTGGGTTACTATTGTAGGTGGCCAATGCTGTGCAATGCTTGCCATGTATGTGTTCTATAGTCTATGACATGGACGGTGTCTGGGATATGCACATGTCCCACATGAATGTTCTGTGAGATGTAGAAGTGTACCTCAGGTGTCTGGGGAATGTTGTGTACACAGATTGTTATCATCAGATGTGCCATTCCTGCCATCATGTGGTGGGAACTGGCAATGGACACCAGGTTGACCCTGCACCTACATTGACAGCATGGTACAAGTATTCCCTGTTGTCAGTGGCATCTGTCCATACAGGGCATATGTTTAAGGCATGATATGTCCTTTGTGAGTTACATTTGATAGCACTACAGTTGTTGCAGGTGTCCAGTGGGGAACATAGTGATGGAGCACTGTCTGCAATTATGTGCCTATTGTAATGATGGGACAGGATGCCATGCCCTCTGTAGTCTGCTCAATCACACCATGGTTACTATCTGTGGGCAATATGCGGGAACTACCAACAAAGTGGTTGTTGCCTAACCGAGTGTGTTTGTGTATGAGACATAGGTTGAGAGTGTACTCTGGGTAATACAAGGGTTGCCTAAATTGTTTATTAGGCCTTGATGTCACATGTAGGGGCATGGATTGTCAACCCCAGCCTCTCTGCTGTTTGACATCTGTTATCCTTGTAAGGTGGACATTGTGACATTTAATATGCCCACCATATAAGAAATTTGCAAAACCCACTCCACAATGACTCCAGTTGTTACACATTCAAAGCCACCTCCACACATGATAAGACTGACATACACAGACACACACAAACACACACCAAGTCTCACAGTTGCCATGTCTGGAATTGGAACTCCTACCTAGCTAATACATCACACTACAGCATTACACAGTTATAGTACGTGGCACAGAGATTACTGCTCTACTCCTTCCCCAAAATTGTATTACAAAGTGAATGACATCAGCAGGCTTGCCAAAGAAGAGCAATGGAGGGTGTAGTGACTGTGAATGGCCTCAAATGCATTGCTCCCTCCACAGACATACTTGCCATGTCTGTGAAGAGAACTCCTACCTAACTGGCTTATCACACTAAAGCATTACACAATTATAAGATGTGCCATGGTGATTACTGGGCTACAATGTCCCCAAAGGTGTATTTCAAAGTGAATGACATCAGAAGTCTTGACAAAGAAAGGCAATGGAGGGTGTAGTGACTGTGAATGGCCTCAAAAGCATTGCTCCCTACACAGGCAAACAAACACATAAATATCCACACTTGCCATGTCTGGGAATAGAACTCCTACCCAGCTAGTTTATCACACTACAATACTACACAGTTATAGGATGCGCCACAGTGATTACTGGGCTGCTAATTCCACAAAGGTGTATTTCAAAGTGAATGACAGCAGCAGCTTGGCCATAGAAGGGCACTGGAGGATGTAGTGATGGTGAATGGCCTCAAAAGCCTTGTTCTCTACACAGACAAGCAAACACACACACACACAAACATCCATACTTACCATGTCTGGGAATAAAGCTCCTACCTACCTACCTAGTTTATTATACTACAGCATTATGCAGTTATAGGACGTACCATAGAGTTTACTGGGTGACTACTTCCACAAAGGTGTATTTCAAAGTGAATGACATCAGCAGGCTTGCCAAAGAAGGGCACTGAAGGTTGTAGTGACTGTGAATGGCCTCAAAAGCATTGTTCATTGCACAGACAAACAAACACACACACCAACATACACACTTGCCATGTCTGGGAATAGAACTCTTACCTAACTAGTTTATTACACTAAAGCATTACACAGTTATAGGACACACTACAGAGATTACGGGGTTATTTTTTTCCCTAAAGGTGTATTTGAAAGTGAATGACATCAGCAGGCTTGCCAAAGAAGGGCAATGGAGGTTGTAGTGACTGTAAATGGCCTCAAAAGCATTGTTCCCTGCACAGACAAACAAACACATGCAATTGCCATGTCTGGGAATAAAACTCCTACCTAACTAGTTTATCACACTACAGCATTACACAGTTACAGGATGTGTCACAGAGATTACTAGGCTATTACTTCCCCAAAGGTGTATTTGAAAGTGAATGACATCAGCAGGCTTGCCAAAGAAGAGCACTTGAGGTTGCAGTGGCTGTGAATGGCCTCAAAAACATTGCTCCCTACACAAACATCCACAATTGCCATGTCTGGGAATAGAGCTCCTACGTAACTAGTTTATCACACTAAAGCATTATGCAGTTATAGGATGCACCAGGGAAATTACAGGGCTACTGTTTCCACAAAGGTGTATTTCAAAGTGAATGAAATCAGCAGGCTTGCCAAAGAAGGGCACTGGAGGTTGTAGTCAATGTGAATGGCCTCAAAAGTATGGCACCCTACACAGACAAACATCCACACTTGCGATGTTTGGGAATAGAACCTCTATCGAACTAGTATAACACACTACAACATTGTACTGTTATAGCATGTGCCATGAGGATTAGTGGGCTATTCTTTCCTCAAAGGTGTATTTCAAAGGGAATGCCATCGGCAGGCTTGCCAAAGAAGGGCACTGGAGTTTGTAGTAACTGTGAATGGCCTCAAAAGCATTGCTCCCTACAAAGACAAAGAAACACACACACGCAAATGTCCACACTTGCAATGTCTAGGGATAGAACTCCTACCTAACTTGTTTATTACACTAAAGCATTACACAGTTATAGGACACACCATGCAGATTAATGAGCTGCTACTTCCCCAAAGGTGCATTTCAAAATGAATGACATCAGCAGGCTTGCCAAAGAAGGACACTGGAGGTTGTAGTGACTGTGAATGGCCTCAAAAGCATTGTTCCATCTGCAGACAAACATCCACACTTGCAAAGTCAGGGAATAGAACACCTACCAAACTAGTACAACACATTATAGCATTATGCAGTTACAGCACACACCACAGAGATCACTGGGATACTCTTTCCCCAAAGGTGTATTTCAAAGTGAATGACATCAGCAGGCATGTCAAAGTAGGGCATTTGAAATTGTAATGAGTGTGACTGGCCTAAAAAGCATTGATCCCTACACAGACAAACACATACACAGTTGCCACATTTGGGATTAGAACTCCGATCTAACTAGTATATCACACTACAGCATTACACAGTTATAGGACGTGCTATGGATATTAATGGGCTATTATGCCCTCAAAGGTGTATTTCAAGGTGAGGACATCAGCAGGCTTGCCATAGTAGGACAATGGGGAGGGCAGTGTGTGTGCATGGGCCATAACCCATTCATCTAGTAGCAGACACACCACACTCAAGCACACACAGGTTTATATTCCACAGGAACCTGTATACAACTGCTGGATGACTACTGACTTGTACAGTCATGTTGCACATTTAGTACTAGCACCACAGACACTATAATGCTGAGGGATTCCAGTGGGAAATGTCTATGGTGAATGACAATTGCACATCATGTGGTTTTAGCAAATTGAATGTGTGCTGGGTGGGACAGGCCTAATGATGGAATGCTCTTTGTCAATGTCACTCTCTTCCACATGTCTGTGTATGTGTACTTTTGGTCTATTATAGTGTGTTTTCCTTGGATATATGTGTGTATTTCTACCCAATGTGTGTGCAAAGCATGACTGGTGCCTACTGCGGCATATATGCACTAACATCTGTGACTGTCAGATATGTATGGTCCACTGTTGTTGCCAGGCATGGGCTTCATTTCTTTGTGTGTGAGCGTGCCCAGTATGACCTTTCAGTATTTTGTTGTCTGACATGGCCTTCATTTCTCTAAGTGTGGAAGCATGCTCAGTATGACCTTCTGTATTGAATGTGTGATTCCATTCCAGGTAGATTGTACTCCAAGGCAGACTTTTGTGTTCTACACCTAGAACTTGCAAACTGTTTCTGCAGGATATCTGTAGATTAGTTGACAATATGCGGTCAAAATGGGCAAAGGATAGTGGGTTACTGTAGGAAATTGTGTCTGTGCTGCTTCTGCTACATGGTCCTGGTGTTAGGGGAGATATTCAGACATAAGTACTGTTATACACCATGATGTGTTATGTCATCAAGTACTGTCAGGCAGACGTATTTGCTTGCAGTGATGTTCTGGGGAATGCAGGGTGAATGCAGCTGTGTCCAGTATTGTGGTCAGCAGCCCACATATTCATGCACACTCATGCCATTCTGGAGGGGAAGCTGCAGACACTAGCTGCTGGGTCTGTGTAAATGGTTCAGCACCTTGGTACAGTGGTGGTAGAGGATCCAATGCTTGTACATCCATCAACGTGTCAGTATGGCCATATCTTGCTGTGGCGATACCTCACAGCTGTACAGATTCACACAGATTACCCAAAGGCAGGGGTCATAATTCTGGACATTACCCCTGCACATTGTGGTTTACGAGCAGGTTTGCAGCCACCTATTCTTGTGTTTGCAGCCTGGGATAGTATGTGCACACGGCTGAGTTTCAGACTTCACACACTCCATGCTGCCCATGCTCCCACCCCCACTCTATTATTCTATCCTCTTCCATAAATTATGCAAACATTCTCTGATATTTTCCCTATAGTTATCAGCTCATCACAGCAGTAATCTGATGTTGGTCCACAGTTCATGCAGCAGGACATGGTGAACATGTTACTGTGATTTGTCCACATGGCCTTGCATTTGGGTTCTGTGGACTGTGTTATGTTGTCATTTGGAAGTCCATGACATAACATACATTGGCAGTACGGGGTGAAACGCAGACCTTTGGCAGAGGACAGTAGGCCATTTGGTAGTGATGCAGGCCAGCTGTAGCAAGCCATTGCATTCTACCATTCCTACAATCCCAGACTGCAATACACTATATTCCCCTGGGGTGACAAGGTAGGTGTGCAAGGTGTTCATGCCAATACTTTCTGTTAGTATTGATCCAGTGTTGTGGATGCTGGCAGGGTGCTGCTTACAGCTAGGGACACACCTGCCATGGGACAACTGCTCTACATGCTGCATTCTTTCACTATTGCCATACACAGGTGGGGGTCATATTGTACTCATTTCCAACAGCAGGGATGAGACTGGAGAGGTACCTGTGGGTGGTAGCTGGTTGCATATGTGCTATGGACACTACTTGCATCTGACTCACAAATATGCATGGGACATTCCACTTATGCTGGCTTGTGCAGGGACATCAGCTGTTTCTCAATACATCATTCCAATGACCTTTGTGGTCTGCCAGTGTTTGGCCAGATGACATCGGTATTTCCTGCTACAAGCCTAGATAATTTGCTACAAACCTGTATGTACAATTCCAAGGGCATGTCCATTTGACAGTTACATATTATACACTGTTTGCCTGGGGTATTTCCCCCTGTGTACTGCTTGTATGACTGGGCCGACAGTCATGTCATGTCCCACATTTCTACATAGGATTGGGGGGGCAAACCTGACTGTTACTATGTGGCTACATAGGATTGGGGGCACACCAGACTGTTACTGCATTTCTACATAGGATTGGGGGGTACCTGACACTTGTACTCATTTGCTATGACTGTACTGGTATATCAGGTACTCCATTTCATTCTTTATTCTAACCTATCATGCTGACTACAGGCATATCAGTGTACTACAAGCCTTAGGTTTGATTGACCTACATTTCAGTTTCTGACTTCTTACCCTTCAGAGCTAACATCCCACTGCCTGACCTGTTGTAGTCTGTCTGTGTAGGCCTGGGGGTAGAGGTTACTCATAGCCATCATTCAGAGGCCTTAGTACAGCCTTTGTTTGCATTTGTCTACACCTATCCTGCTGGCTGAGACTGTTGTTGGGTATATGAGCCTCCCTGACTGGCATGTGTGTGTCATATGGACACACATGTGGCCCAGTACCTGTAGTACACTGATATGCCTGTGGCCCAGCACATTTTCTGCAGTGTGTTTTGTCACCTTGTCTAGTACTGGCTACTATGGTGATACCAGTATTTGCTGCCACTATAGGTGTTCTACTATCTGCTGGCATCCCATTCAGCCACCCAATTCCCTTGCATGCTCACATCCATACCATCGATACAAGTAACAACGCATACTACTCCATTTGGCAATTGGTAGGAAGAGTGACTTACCTTGTGGCTGTGCCAGTATTGAGGATGGTGCTGGAGGGCTGTCTATGTCGGATGCACATAGTAGACTCCCTATACATGGTTGAGCACAGGTAGTGTCATGTTTTAGTATCCTTTTACTATATGTGTGAGTCAGAGAGAAGTGTCATTCTCTGGGTCCCTACTGTGTCAGTGTATGTGCTATGCATTGCCTCTTTGCCAAGGCCAGGGCATACTGGGTATGCCTCCTTCTGCCTACTGAGGCAAGCTTGGGTTGCTCTTCCTCTGAGTCACTCTGTGCCTGTACAGGCCTTCCAAACACCTACTGGGGACATGATGGAGGTCTCACAGGCATCTGTATCCTGGGTACTCCAGCAGTTCATGGATACCATGCTGCCACATGCCAGTGAGCACATTTACTTCCCCCAACACCTGTGAGAAGAGGACCAGCAATGTGCATCTCTTTCACCATGTAGCAGACTACCTGGAGGTACTGGGTACGATAGACTGCATGCACATCACATCAAAGCACCACCTGGTGAACAGGGGTAGCATCTACCTAAACCGCAAAGGCTTCTCCTCCATCAACTGCCAGGTCATGTGCAATTCCCAAGGCATTATCATGAATGTGTATTCTGGCAGTCCTGGAAGCTGTCACGACTCTCACATCTGGCATTCATCACAGCTGTACCAGGCATTTGCCAGCTGGGACATCCTGTATGGCCATCTGGTGGGGGATGCTGGCTATTCACTGGAGCCATGGATGATGACATCTATCAGAAATGCACACACACCCAATAAAGAATGCCATAATGAGGCACATGCACAAACCAGGATGATTATAGAGCATGTGTTTCGGATGCTCAAGTCACGGTTCTGCTGCCTTGACATATCTGGTGAAGCCTTGCAGTACACTCCAGTCACATGCTACACAATATGATCCTGCAGAAACAGCTGCAGCAGGAACAGCACAGGGAAGGGCCACACAGTCCCCCACCATTGCCAAGGTCCCCACAGGCACAGAGGGACTTTGAGGACGAAGCCCCTGAGTCTGCTCCTGTAGACAGATGGAGGCATGCTCACTATGCCCTGGCCTTGGCAAAGAGGCAACGCATAGCACACACACTGACTGTAGGGACCCAGGGACTTACTCTCTCTGACTCACACACACAGTAAACTGGATGCCACACATATCACACTACCTGTAGCTTACCTTGTATAGGCAGTGTACTGCGTGCATCCAACAGAGTCAGCCCTCACCCACCATCCCCATAACTGCCACAGGCACAAGTTAAGTCAGTCTTCTAAACAATAAATGAATGGAGTAGTATGCTCTGGTATCATATCTATGGTATTGCTGGATGCATGCAATGGAATGGGGTGGCCTACTGGGGTAACAGCAGACAATTGAGCTATGTGGAATACCAGGAAATGTCTGCACAATACTAGCTTCCCCACACTATGCAATATTATCCAAGGTGACAAATCCCACTGCAGTATATGCGGGCGGCTAACAAATGGGGGGTCATAGGTCACATACGTGGATGTCAATGTGGGGATCCCATAATCACCCCTCAAACTCACCCAGCAAGTCAGCCATAGAAAATCATAAAGGAATGTCTGACAAAGGCCCACAAATGGCGACAATGATGGAATACCCCCTATAGACTTACATAGTGATATCACAGCAGGCTTTGTAGTTGTAGTAAGGCTCTGAAGGGTAAGAAGTCTGAAACTCAATTGTATGCCATTGCAGTCTAACCTGTGGTCTATAGTGATATGCCTCTATTCTCCAAGACAGGGCACAATACTATGCTAAATGGAACCAAAATGTAAAGCCAATATCAGCACAGTATGTGCAAATGTGTACCATTGACAGGTGTGCCCCCCACACCCATATTCCCATAGAAATGCAGTAACAAGTAAGTTTGTATGGTAATAGCAGCAGAGCATACATTGCCAGGGCTGTCCCAATCAACACAATAACTTGTTGCATGTCCACAATATGCAGGGGTCAATGATCTATGTATATGCGTGGGAAATACTGTCAGGATATGGCCAGCAGTTACTCCTGGCTGTTGCGTCTTAGTGGCCTAGGTACAGTACTGTGGTAGACAGGGCCATGTTCCAAGAATTGCAGTGCCAACTATTTTGCATGTCAGCTACACCTATGGTGGGAGTTGTACACACTGTCCAAATGTCAATATTTATTACTGCTGGTAAGCTAGACAGGTCATGGAAAGGGAGCCACACATATGAACAGTACACAGGTCAAAGTAACCTACACAGTGACTACCATACCTCCCAACTCTACACACCTTTTGCAAAATGTACAGGGGTTTGCATCATATTTGTGGTGTCTCTATCAATCAATAATGGTTGTGTGGCAAATCACTGGCAAACCATGAAAGTCTGAAGTCAGAAAATAATGACAGATTATAGTGTCTCAGACTTCAAACTCTATAGAAAATGTATGCTATTGCAAAATCTGTTATTGTATCACTCTTCTAGGTTTGTAAGGCCAATAGTTAAAATGGTCCCTATATTTAGGCGTTTGTCACCCAATTACTTATGGCTTTGTCCAGATGTCTGGCTCTCATACGTAGAGCGGTATGGTGTCTAGTAACACAGCAGGTACCTGAAGGTCAATGTACTGGCAGGTCATAAAAGTCTGCTACTGTACTGTGTCAGCACTGACAACATGTCACTGGCCAACAGCCATACTCATGGAATGTCAGGTTGTCACAGAAGGAGCACAAGTATGCCTTGTATATCTGTTCTGCTTGTCCTACCATTGCATTAGTCTGCAAAGTATTTGCAAAACAAGAAAAGGTCATGTCAAAACATCAATGGCAGACAACAGAGAAGCAGAGTTCACACCTATAACAGAATTAAAGCAACAAACCGACCCCCCAACTATCTATGTATGGCAGAACAGTATCAGCACCCTGTCCCCATGTGTGGGTCTTTGTCTGACTCTCATATGTGGGCCTTTCCAGATATCAGAGTCAGTGACAATTTGAAAGCTAGGCCAACATGTAGATGCATAATAACATATAGTAATGCAAACAGTCTGAGGACCCCAGCAGATGTAGTGATGCAATGATAGACAACCTGCCAAACAGGTATGCTCAGAGGTGTGTAGTCCATAACCTTGTGTGTGGTGTTATGTCATTTACCATGCTCACACCAGAATTACAAATACATAACAGCAGCCACTGTAGGCAAAGCCTGTGACTGGACTACAGAAGGATAAAGAGACACACTGAAGGGGGAGGGGAACCATTAGCCAGACAAAAGGAGAATGTGCAGAGACCACATTGTGCAGTAACATAGGTGCCCTGCAGTGTACAGAGTCAGTAAGCATCACCTGCAAATACACAACACAAACCCACATAAGTGGAGGTCTGCAACAAAACAAACCACCAGTAAAGGACACCTCAGAGGCAAAAACACGAGAACTTCCCAAACCTACACACCACAGACCATGCATACACCACACACCAGGGTCCTGAAAACACTAAGGTCTTACCATACACACAACATATTACTCACAGAAGACTCCACTCTGAGACACACAGATATGCCGCACACCAGGCAGGATAAGGAGAAAGTCATGATTACTTGTTTGGCAGATGCCATAATCTGCCATATCACACATGCACTTAAGTCACCACACAACAGGTACAGATATCACACTAGCCTGGTCCATGGTGGTGTGAATGATGTCAGAAGTACCTCACAGACTATAGAAAGACAGACATGATGCAGCATGCTGAATATGTGTCCCACACAGGTATGTCCCTAGCCGTAAGCAGCATCCTGCTGTCACCCATAGTAATGGATCAATATGAACAGAAAGTGATTGTCAGTAACACCTCACTCACTCACTTACCATTGTCACCCAAGGAGAATCCACTGCCTGGCAGCCTGGGAACATATGAGTGACAGAATGCACTGTCTTGCTACAGATGGCCTGCATCAGTCTCACATGGCCTACAGGCCTCTGGCAAAGGCCCATACCTTACCCATGGTGCCATTGAAGGGAATGTCACGGGATCTATACTACTACTAACATAACACAGTCAACAAAATGCAAATGAAAGGCCATGCCATTAAATGCTAGTAGCATACCTCTCAACCTCGTAGAGCAAGAAATCTGGACAAAGCCATACATAATGGTGGGATAAAGGCCCAACTATAGGGACATTTTTGAAATAATGCTCTCATAATGTTAGAAAGGTGATAGAATAACAGAGGGGGTGTGTAGTAGCATGGATGTCATGAAGGGTGTAAAGACTGAAACTCTAATGTTTGGTCATTATTCCCTGACTGCAACCCTGAGTGATTTGCAACAAACTTGCATAGAAAACCACAATGTTAAGGGAAACTGACCAGGTATATGAGTCATGAATCTGGATAATCTGTGAGAATCTGTACAGTTGAGAGGTATGGCCACACCAGGATATGACCATTCAGGTAAGAAGAATACCACACAACCAGGAGATCCCCAACTGGTATATCACCAAGGTGTTGGACCTTTTACACAGCTTCATCAGTCAATCAGCTGCAGCCACACCTCTCAATTGGGCGGATTGTGCAAGAATCACTAGCCTTTGCCTCATGATATTGGTCTGTGCACCATCCATCTTGTATTTCTCTGGTAAATAACTGTGATGATCCGATGATATCTGTTAGTAGGTAATGACACAATACATTACAGTGTCAAACATTACATAAGTCAGAAAATGTCTGCTAAAACAAATCCTGTAACTCAAGCAGCTCATACATTAATAAGAGCAATAGTTACAGTATCCTCCTATGTTTGGGCCATTGTTTCCCCATATTGGCAGCCTGTCTCCAGATATCTTGCACAAACAGGTTGCAAGGTATGGCTGTAGCACACAACACCCCACACTGGAGTTACAACTATTCCTGGAATGGACTCTCACACCTACTATAGAAGGTCATACTGGGCATGCCCCTACACTTAGAGAAATAAAGCCCATGTCTGAAACCACAACTGACTATATATATATATATATATATATATATATATATATATATATATATATATATATATATATATATATATATATATATATATATATATATATATATATATATATATATATATATATATATTTGTATTGGGCAGATGTCTTTGCATGCACACAGTTATGTACACCTAACTGTCTCACCTACACACACATCAGACAGGATTACCCACAGCCAGCTGTAGGTGGCCCATATGTGGTATATCTGCATCTGTTGCATGTGATACACACACACACACACACACACACACACACACACACACACACACACACACACATATATATATATATATATATATATATATATATATATATATATATATATAGGCAACATATTACAATATGTCAAGCATACACACACATAGACATGGGGAAGAGAGAGACAGACAGTGATAGAGTGAGACAGACAGGGAGATACACACAGAGAGTGAGTCATATACAGGATTACCCTGAATGGCAGAGAGTGATGTCCTGCTGCAGACAGTTGCATACCAGTTGTAACCACTGGCATGTGCCAGCATGAAGATGAGATTCATTGTCTGATGGTACTGAGGTGGGGGTTGTAATATCAGATCACCTACCTTTGTGTGTGTGTGTGTGTGTGTGTGTGTGTGTGTGTGTGTGTGTGTGTGTGTGTGTGTGTGTGTGTCTGTGTGTTTGTGTGTTTGTGTGTGTGTGTGTGTCTGTCTGTAGGTCTGGGTATTATGATGCCTTACCCACCCAGTACACTTCCCATTGCCCTACTTTACAAGATCTGCTGATGTCATTCATCTTAGAAGTACCTTTAGAGTGGCTTCAATCCTGTAAACTCTATAGTGTGTGTCATAACTGTGTAACACTATAATGCAAATAACTAGATAGGTAGGGGTTCTAATCACAGTCCCAGCATATGTAAGTAGGTGTGTGTGTGTGTGTGTGTGTGTGTGTGTGTGTGTGTGTGTGTGTGTGTGTGTGTGTGTGTGTGTGTAGGAATATGTGTTTTAGTCCTTTCCCACTCAGTACATTTCTCATTGCCCTACTTTACAATATCTGCTGATGTCATTCACCATAAAACTACCTTTGGACTGGCCTCAGTCCTATAAGCTCTGTGGTGCGTGCGATAACTGCATAACACTATAGTACAAATTACTAGTTAGGTAGGGGTTCTAATCTCAGTCCTAACAAATGTAAAAGTGTTTGTGTTTGTAGGTGAAAGATTTTGACCCCATTCACACCCAGTACATTTCCCATTGTCCTACTTTAGCAGTCCTGCTGATTGCAGTCACCTTAGAAGTACCTTTGGAAAACCCTCAACCCTATAAGCTCTATGGCATGTGATAACTGCATAACACTATAGTACAAACAACTAGCTAGGTAGGGGTTCTAATCTCACTCCTGGTAAATATAAAAGTGTGTGTGTATGTATGAGTGTATGTGTGTATGTATGTGTGTATGTATATATGTGTGTATGTATGTGTGTATGTATGCATGTGTGTATGTATGTGTGTATGTGTGTATGTATGTGTGTATGTGTGTGTATGTGTATGTGTGTGTGCATGTGTGTGTGTGTGTGTGTGTGTGTGTGTATGATTGTAGGTTAAAGATTTTCAGCCCATTCAGACCCAGTACACTTACTATTGCCCTACCTTAGCAGTCCTGCTGTCAGTCATCTTAGAAGTACCTTTGGGCAACTTTCAGCCCTATAAGCTCTGTGGCACGTGTGATAACTACGTAACACTATAGTACAAATAGCTAGTTAGGTAGGGGTTCTAATCTCAGGCCTGACAAATGTAAAAATGTGTGTGTTTGTAGGTTACAGATCTTGGCCCATTCACACCCAGTACACTTCCCATTGTCCTACTTTAGCAGTCCTGCTGATGTCAATCACCTTAGAAGTACCTTTGGGCAGCCCTCAGCTCTGTAAGCTCTGAGGCACATGCGATAACTGCATAACACTATAGTAAAAATATCTAGTTAGGTAGAGGTTCTAATCACAGTCATAGCAAATGTAAAAGTTTGTTGTTTAAAAATCTGACCCCATTCACACTCAGTATACTTCCCATTGCCCTACTTTTGCAGCCCTACTGATGTCAGTCACCTTAGAAGTACCTTTGGGTAGCCCTCAACCTTATAAACTCTGTGGCATGCATGATGACTGCGTAACACTATAGTACAAATAACTAGTTTGATAGGGGTTCTAATCTCAGTCCTGGCAAATGTGTGTGTGTGAGTGTATTTGTGTTTGTAAGTGTGTATATCTGTAGGTTAAAGTATTTTGTGGCCTTTCTCACCCAGTACATCTCCCATTGCCATACTTTACAAGGGCTGGTGATGTTCCTCAACCTAGAAGTACCTTGGGACACCCTTCATCCTATAAGCTCTGTGGCAAATGTACTAAATGCATAACACTGTAGTAGCAGTAACTAGATAGATAGAGGTTCTAATCTCAGTCCTGGCAAGTGTGTGTATGGGTGAGAACAGTATCCTGTGTGTGTTTGGGTGGGAACCATATCCATTGGGGGGGGTGGGATTTGCAATTTTTTGTTGTGGTGCATCCAGTACACATCACAATGTCCACTTTACAAGGCCCACTGTTGTTATCCACTGTAGAGGTAGCTATAGACACTCTGCAGCCCTATAAGCTCTGTTCCACATGAAATAACTATGTAACAGTATGGGATAAATAACAAGATAGGTGGGGCTTCTAATCCTTTGATATCATTCCCCATTCAGGAATCATAGACACACTCAGCTAGGCATCAACCCCTATATCACTAGGTGGGTTGCAAACTGGCTCACAGATAGAATCCACAGTGTGAAAGCAGTGGACTCCATGTCAGACTGCTGACCAGTCACAAGTGAAATACCACAGGATCTGTTCCTGTGTCCCCTCTTGTTTAGTATCTTTGCTTCTGAAGTCAAGGCCAACATGAAATGACTCTGGCTGACAATGTTTGCAGATGCCTGCAAGGTGGGTGCTATTATTACCTCCCCAAGTGATGTTGACATCCTGCAGAAAGGCCTCACTGAGACCTACAACTGTTGTCAGAACCCTGAACTTAAGCTCAGTGCCAGAAAATATACCACCATCCCCTTTGAGAACAGCTTGGTTCCGATGAATCATCACATTGATGGTAGTCCAGTGAACACAGAAGTCATTATAAGACAACTGGGAACACAGGTTGGCAGTGACATCTCTGTTGACCACCACAGTGCCACTGTGGTCAGAAAATCCTTCTATGTGGCACATCTCATTACTAAGAGTGTTGCATCCAGGAAGAAAGA
This sequence comes from Protopterus annectens, assembly GCF_019279795.1. Classification (NCBI taxonomy): domain Eukaryota; kingdom Metazoa; phylum Chordata; order Ceratodontiformes; family Protopteridae; genus Protopterus; species Protopterus annectens. The sequence continues at coordinate 943,075,760 of NC_056745.1, forward strand.
GGTCATTGTCTCCCTCTAGTCTTCCCTCATTAGGCCAATCATTGAGTACAATAGCTCATTTGGCATGTACCTCACTAGACACCTGCAACAACTGGAGAGGCTGCAAATGTATCTCACAAAGAGGATCCTAGGCCTTAAACACTTGTCCTATATGGACAGACTCCAATAACTCCAACTATTCTCTGTCTCATATTAACTACTTAGCAGGTATGCAACAACTATGCCTTTAAGGTTTAATTATTACAGTATATGTTGATGAGATGTTTTTGATATAAAAGGAAATGATGTCAGTGATATATTGTATGATTCTGAAGAAGTTCTGTAATAAATGGGACGAAAGTGCTAAATTTATTCTGGCTCCAGTGTGTGATTTGTTTTTGAGTTGGTTTTGCTATTATACAGTTTACAGTTGAGTTTTTCTACACACTGGTCACTGGAGTTTTTCCTCTATTTGAAAATTCTTTTCGTAATTTGCAAGTTTACAGCAGTTTTCTAGTTTTCTAAGCCGAGTGGATTTTCATCATTGCTTTGGTGGTTTTCAACACACAGTGTGGTAAGCATAAGACTGTCTCCTTACAAAAGTTCTTGTTAGAACTGGTAATTTTTATTGAATTATTTTTGGTAAAGGACTGACAGCAGTTTACGCATCACTGTTTTGTGGTATTTGGAATATCTTATGAAAAAAGATCTTTTAAGCACTGGTAATTGACTGAACAGTTGTGTTTTCAAAAAGACTGGATTTTCATCTCAGATATTTTATGGGAAAGTGCAGGAGGGGGTTGGTCTCTTTGGTTTAAATGTAGAAAGCTCTTTTAAGGGCTGGTAATTGGTAGCGCTTATTTAGCGCAAAAGTACTTTACCTCTATTAACTGTGACCAAATACATTTTTTACATTTTTTGTTTTACTACAAACATTATAGTAGTGGTTAAATACTCTGTATTTCCAATATAATTCTTGTTTAAGAATTTGCTTCTGATATCTGCTGTCTATGCAAAGTGTCAATGACGAAGATTTCAGCGTGTTTCCAATGCCTGGTGAGGTCAATACGCTTAACGTCACATTACGGGAAGTTGTTTCCAGAGCACAAGACTTACTAGAGAGGATGGGAGGCAATGGAATCGGCGTGCACACAGATGGGATGGCAAAGGTAATAGTCAGTTCTCTTCAGGAGAAAAAAAACTATCGTAGCTGATGCAGTGTTTGACAATGGTAAACCCATTGTTGAGCTATTGGAATCCAACATTATGGATCCATTTCTTGATCGAAGTTTTGTGATATACCAACGGACTTACGACAGGTACGAAGAGACACACCAGATTTTAAAACTCAGTTTCTCCAGTTGGAGAAAAAAGTTCTCAGATTTAAAATGTTGGGTATATGAAAACCAATATTTAAACAAATGCATTAACTTGTCCATTGTGCATTTGGGGCTTAGAGTGTACGCATTTCCTAACGCAGTGAAATTTGATAGCAATTTATTCAATAAATCAAAAGAAATATATAACAACATGGGATTGGAAGTGCTTAAATTGCTAATACAGTAGAATAAGGAACAAATGGACTGTTTAAAGAATGAGATTGTGAAACTTGACAATGTTTTAAGGGAACACCCTATGCTTTCTTTTCACCAGTATATGTTTGACAATTTGGGGAACAAAGTTAATCAACTAATTAACAATATAGTCATTAAGAAAAAAAAATTGTTTAGGGATTTATAAGCTTATAAACAGAAACAAGCATATTTGGTTAACAAAAAAAAGAAATAACCATTTTTTAAAGGATAAAAATAAGAGAAGAGGAAGTTCGGAAGCCAGGTGGGTTGAATAGGCTTGATTCCTTCTCTGAAGTGGAAAATAGGAACATTGTACCTAACATTGATGAAAGTAGGGGTCAATTAACTAGCATTTCTAGTATGGAAAGTGAGGAAAATGTCCCTTTTACCAATCAAACCACAGGGACAAATACCCCACCTTCAAATCAGGAAGCATTTGTGACTGTGGTAAAAAAGAAGGGCAAGAACAAAGGGTGATAGCCTTCACACAAAGAATATTTAACTTAAGTAATAGAAAGTTTAGTAAGGTAGAGGTTAAAGTACTTCAAAAAGGTTTTTCATTTGTACCTGCAAGAAGAGCTAGATATACTGACACTATTTTAGATTTAAGTTATATGTATGAAAATTGAATTTAAGATACTTGTATCATGGTTTATCTCTACCTGAGGCTGGGCACTTTAAGAAAAACAAAAACCTTAACCCTCCCTTAGTTAATACTTTGAGTATTTTTATAATATCTGTGAAAACAATTTTTATCATTTACAAAGTAGTGGTAAACAGTGGAAAATTTTGGACAATTTGACCAAGGAGGAAAACCTGGAACTTAAGCAGTTAGCTTCATATAATAACATCAGATATATGAAAGCAGACCAAGGTCAGGGATTAGTTATAATGAATAATATAGATTATTCTAGTAGTATTAAGGAGTTATTAATAGATGGAAATAAGTATCTTAAAGTATCCAAGGACTTCATTAGAAAGAAGTTTCAAGAACTGGATTTGATTTTGCTTGACTTATTATATCAACAGTACGTCTCTATTGATGTTTTTGAATATTTAAATGTAGATTAGCCTCAATTGAGGATGCTGTTTGGCATCCCTAAAATACATAAAAATGAAAAAATCCACCTTTCAGGCCAATTGTTTCAGCTCCTTTCAGTAAAATGTCAAAAATGTCCATGTATTTAGACAATACACTCAATCCTATTGTGCAAAGGAGTAATTGGTATCTTAGGGATTCCTGGATGTTTTTGGAAGAGCTACAACACTTCCAGTTTCAGGGAGATGAAAGTTTGCTATGCACCTTGGATATCTGTTCATTATATACAGCAATTGATCAAAATGAGGGTATTGAGTTTATGAGGCTTTTTTGAGTAAAGTGAAGTGTAAGGATGACATCTTTGTTATTTGTCAGTTGATGGAAATAGTACTGCACAATAATTTTTTTATATTTGAAAAATAAATCTATCAACAAATAAGTGGGGTAGTGATGGAGGCTCATGTAGCCTCTGTCTTTGCCAACTTAGTGTTATGTTGGTGGGAAGTTACATTCTTGGAGAAGATGGATTTATTTAAATATGTAAGGTACTACAGATGTTACATTGACGATTTATTTTTTGTGTGGGCAGGTAACAGTGAACAGTTTGATGAGTTTTTCAGACAGATTAATCAAACAATATCTTGGCTTAAATTTACTACTGGTAACAAAGGTACATCAGTCCAGTTTTTGGATGATGAAGTAGGGATGGATTTAGATAAGAAGTCATTCAAGAGTAATGTTTTCAGGAAGAAAACAATTACCAATAACTATTTACATTTTGAAAGCTTTCATCCCAAATATATGAAAGTTAATGTATTTAAGAGTCAAGTAATTAGACTCAGTAAAATGGTCAGTGATGACCAACAGTTTAAAGTAAAAGCTGAAGCACTTAAGCAGTTCTTTCTTTGTAGGGATTATTCTGTTGAACTGCTTAATGATGTAATTAAATATGTTGAGAATCATAGGGATGATAAGTATCCCCCTATTCTTAAAGCTGGATTTCAGTAAAAGGATTTAAGTCAGAATCTAACACAGAATGAGGAATTCAAATATGCATTTCCAGTGCCCATTAGTGTTGATGGACCTAATATTAAAAGGATTGTACAAGAAAACTGGAAAGTTATTTTGGACAATGAGGAACTGAGTAAAATTATAGGAACTCAACCTAATTTCATTAATAAAAAACTAAAAATTTAAAAGAGATTCTGGAAGGTGGATACAAATGGGAAAATCATGATAGAGTTATTACTAGTCTGGGTACTTTTGCCTGTACAAATTGTAATCAGTGTAGATATATGATGGGTGTGAAAAGTCATTATTTTAAACATTTAAATATACTTTAACAGCCAGAGATAGGTTTGATTGCCAGAGTGAAGGTTTAGTATATCTTGCAGTATGTTCCAACTGTGAAAATTTCTATATAGGAAAGACTATAAGAAAGTTAAGATACAGGGTTAGAGAACACCTCCTTGCTATAAAGAAAAAAGACACAAATGATGCGTTAGCAAAGCATTCTTTAAGCTGTGAAAATTTTAGGAAATTTACTTTTTTGTAGTGGAAAAAGTTAACACAGACAAACTTTTAGGTCCATTTAACAACTTTTTAGAGAGAACAGAGTAAAAATGGCAGATTTTTTAAGAGCTGATTTAATACCTGGTATCAATGATAAAGTTTTAGTTAAAAGTTACCTGAACTATGTCAATTTTTGACACAAAAATGCAATAATTATGTGTTATGTTTAAAGTTTTATTTTAAGGTTGCATTTGAGTATAAATTGAACTGTATGAAAATATTTTATGTTTTTGAAGCTCATTGGTTATGCAACAACTATGCCTTTAAGGTTTAATTATTACAGGATATGTTGATGGGATGTTTTTTGATATAAAAGGAAATGATGTCAGTGATATGTTGTATGATTTTGAAGAAGTTCTGTAATAAACGGGACGAAAGTGCTAAATTTATTCTGGCTCCAGTGTGTGATTTGTTTTTTTACTTAGCAGGTATCTCTGCTTGACTTACAAAGCCGTGTCTGACCCAGTTCTGTTAGGCATACTACATCTAAAGAAACCCAACCATCCGCACCACATGCTCCAGAGACCTCAACCCCATTTCCACAATCAACAGAACATGCTGGAGGGACAGGTTCATAATGCAGAGACTGGCCATGCTATGGAATAGATTTTACATACATGTCAGGTAGAGCACCTCACTGGCCCCCTGCAAGAGAAATTTGTATAAGTGGATGGGGAATAGGAATCTCATCCCAGGGATCACTCCAGTGGCTATACTTGATAGACACACTGGGGACTAATGTCAGGTGGCATGATGTCAGGGTAATTCTATGGGCTAGGCTTGTAAAGGCTCCATGGCCATTCATCTAATATACACCTATGAACCTATGGATCTCAGTACTGCTGTATATGTGTGTGTGTGTGCATTAGTGTGTGTATAAAAGTGTTTGTGAGTGTGTAAACATGTAGGTGAAAGTAGTTTGAGGCCCTTTTCACCCAGTGCACCTCCCATTGCCATACTTTACAAGGGCCAGTGATGTTATTCACTTTACAGGTACCTTGGGGCACTCTTCACCCTATAAGCCCCGTGGTGTGTGTGGCACCTGCATAACACTATAGTACCAATAACTAGATAGGTAGGCATACTAATCTGAGTCCTGCCAAATGTGAGTATGTGTGTGTCTGTGTGTGTGTGTGTGTGTGTGTGTGTGTGTGTGTGTGTGTGTGTGTGTGTGTGTGTGTGTGTGTGTGTGTGTGTATGTAAGTGTTTGTAAGTGTGTATATTTGTAGGATACAGCATTTTGAAGCCTCACTCTCCAGGTACACTGCCCATTGTCATACTTTACAAGGGCTGGTGATGTTTTTCCCCTTAGAAGAACCGTGAGACTCTCTGCACCCTATGAGCTCCATGGCATGTGCAATAAATGCCTAACACTGTAGTAGCAATAACTAAATAGGTAGGGGTTCTAACCTCAGTCCTGACAAGTGTGTGCATGTGCGTCTGTGCGAGAACTGTATCCTGTGTATGTGTTTGAGTGAGAACTACATCCATTGGGGTGGGGCAGGCTTTCCATGTTTAGGCCATGGTACTCCTAGTACTCATCCCAAGGTAAATTCTACAAGACCTGCTGTCTTCATCAACCGTAGAGGCATCTGTTGACACTCTTCAGCCCAATAAGCCCTGTGCCATGTGCAAGAACTATGTAACAGTATGGACTAACTAACAAGATAGGCAGGGCTGCTAATCTCAGTCCTGGCAAACGTGTGTATGAGAGTATTTGTGTTTGTAAGTGTGTATAACTGTAGGTTAAAGTATTTTGAGTTCAGTCTCACCCAGTACAACTCCCATTGCCATACTTTACAGGGCCTGGTGATGTTGTTCACCTTAGAATTACCTTGGGACACCCTTCACCCTGTAACCTTTGTGGTACATGCAATACATGCATAACACTGTAGTAGCAATAACTAGATAGATAGGGTTTCTAATCTGAGTCCTTGCAAGTGTTTGTGTGTGTGTGTGTGTGTGTGTGTGTGTGTGTGTGTGTGTGTGTGTGTGTGTGTGTGTGTGTGAGAGAGAGACAACAGTTTCCTGTGCTTGTGTCTTTGAGTGAAAACTATATCCATTGGGTGGCTGCAGTTTACAATTTTAGGCCATGGTACTCCCATTACACTTCCCAAGGTCCACTTTATGAAGATCGCTGTTTACGTCTACCATAGAGATATCTGTAGACACTCTTCAGCTCCATAAGCCTCATGCCAAATGCAACAGCAATGTAACAGTATGGAATGAATAACATGATAGGCAGGGCTGCTAATGTCAGTACTGGCAAATGTGTGTGTGTATACACTGGTGTGTATAGCAGTGTTTGTGAATGTGTAGACTTATAGGTGACAGTATTATGAGTCCTTTCCCACCCAGTACACCCCCCATTGCCATACCTCACAAGAGCATGTGGTGTTAATGACTTTACAGGTACCTTGGAGCACTCATCACACTATTAGTTCCATGCCACCTGCGATAACTGCATAACACTGTACTACCACTAACTAGATAGGTAGGGGTTCCAAACCCAACACTGGCGACTGTTATCCTGTGCGTCTGTGTGTGTGTGTGTGTGTGTGTGTGTGTGTGTGTGTGTGTGTGTGTGTGTGTGTGTGTGTGTGTGTGTGTGTGTGTGTGGGAACAGTATTCTCTGTGTGTTTGGTCGACACAATATCCTCTGGGGGTGTGGGTTTTACTAATCTGAGGTGTGTTCCACCCAGTACACTTACCATTGTCCACTTTACAAGAGCTGCTGATGTCAACCACCACGGGCTTACCTGTATGCACTTCTCAGCCCTATAAACTCTGTGGCACATGCAATAACTGTTACATAGACCTGGTAAATGTGTACATATACAGCTGTACCTCAGCTATGACATGGTCGATGTGTTGCCACTCTGCCATACCCCTCATTGGCAATGTCTGCAGGGCCACATCCTGCTGAGACACAGACACCTAGAACACAAACAGAATACAGCATGTTAGACTACAGTCAGTCAGCATTACTAACACCAATAATGCATCATGGCTGAAAAGGTACACACACTCTGAAATGTACCCATTACAATTGCCAGCTGACAAAACTTTACACAGCTGTACTTAATTCATTCTGTGTATCAGAACCATATTAGCATGCCCATGCATCGGTGGTATGGATGACAGGTATGTGGCACAGGTATCATTATATGCACAGGGTGTTGTGTGTGTTTTCCAGAGACCTAGGCTGGGCCATATGGTTGACATCATGTGTATGTGTTTGGAGGGGTGTTCTATGAATGGACCATGCAGAGGTGGTGTGTGTGTCTGGAGGTGACCTGGCTGTGATGGTGATGTGTGTGTGCTTGTATGCACACAGTCACGCAATGTGGCTGCCCTACAGGGGTATGTTGGACAGCTGTGCACAGTACATGGCTGGGTGTACAGTTCATCATTTCTGGCCATATACATGTGAAATGGTCCTGCCAGAGGTTTCACTGGCACCACCAGGTCCAAGGCCAGATGCAGTACTACTCCTCAATGGTGACTGCTGTCTGCTGGATCACATGCCAGTGGCCTGCTGCATTGTGGTGTGGACAGCACCCCCCCCCCTTTGGTAGTGCTGGTGGTACTGCCACTATAGGAGTGTGAAGGTGAATGGCTCCATAGACCCTCAGCTAATCGTGGTGCTGAACTACATCCACATGGCTGCCACCCATCTCCCACCACACGCTCTAGTAAAGACATTGCATGGTCAAGGAGTGCCACAGTCTCACCCCACTATCTGTTCATGACCTCAGTATTCTCATGTGTGGCCTCAACAAGGTCATTGTGTAGATGAGTTGAGACCTGTGTTACATAGGCACCAGCTTGCTTTTTGTAGGTATTGCTTATGAGCAGGTGATGGCCTATGCACCAGTCAGTGTCTCCCACTTGCTACTTGCATCCAGAGCATCTGTGTTGTTGTCTTTCCATTAGCCAATGCCATAGCAACACAGTGCAATAATTACATCCTTCGTGTGGGCCTTGCCCCTTTTCCTTGCCTATTTGGGGGACATTATGGAGGTGTGGAGGCTACAGCTTCACAGACAGTAAGTGGGAATACCTCTCAGGATAGGACATGTAGAGACTGCCTAACAACATGGAGGACAAGGCTCCAGAATTAAGGTGCAGATTGTAAGTAAATAGTGCAGTTATACACATGGGGGTTGCTAGATTAACCGGGTTTATCTGGACATGCATTTTTTGTGTGACCTGACGTCTGACATTGATATGTCTCTGACACACCTCTCAACTGTCCTGATGTCCACAGACTGCCCAGAGGTTTGCCTGTTATGTTTGGTCTGTTCCTCAGATGTCTGTTTTTGTGGAATCAGTAGGATAATGTGAGGATTGTAGTCAGTAGCTGTTGACATCCATTGGTGTTTCAGACATCATATCCTTCAGGGATGTTATGTTACAACAAAGCCTGTAACACCAGCAACTGTTTCAGTTTGTAACAGCATTGTGTGAGATATGTCCCTCTTTCTGGCCCTCTGTCTTCCAAGTATATCATGCTTTGTCCAGATGTCTTGCAGTAAGAGGTTCAGAGGTATGGTATATCATTGTTTAGTGACTACACTCCAGGTATCATCCCAGTGACTTAGCAGACTCCTGGAAGTGGTATGTGGCAGTGGACATGAATATGGTCCCACACCCTGGACATTCTATGGAAACCTGTACATATGAGAATTATGTATGTCTGGCCATTGTTAATAGACTGTCAAGATTGTGTAGCAGTGTTGTGTATAAATGTTTGTTGGGCTGAGTAGGGAAGAGTAGCAGATGTGAGTGTCCTAGATCCTTTTTCTATCTAAATGTGCATGCTGCTACAGTTGCTCGTGGTCAATCAGGTGTATATGTTTGTAGGGGCAGACTGAGAAATTCCTGTATCACCTCAGGAGTCCCATTAGACTGCAATTTGGGACAGTATATGTCATTGTAGTGTGTGGCTGGTATTCAGAGTATGTCTGTTCAAACAATCGTTCACCTCTACAGTTCATTTGGGGTACTGGTATGTTGCTGTGACTGTGGTGGAAATGGTTGTGGGTGGACATTTTTGCACCAATATTTGCTTTTCACTACAGATCCATCCCTCTAGTGCATGCTATATCTGGATGTGCATGGATAATTCCCCATAGATGAATCTGGGTAGTGATGTGTTGGTCTTACTATGGTTCAGAAGGTGCTAGGTGATATGGTTGCCAGCTGTCATGGGTTTTTCTATTCTGTTACATGACTGCGGTCATACCTGTCCACTGTCCACATGTCTAGACACTTTCCAGATGCATGGCTCATATGTTTGGTCTGTTGCCCATAACAGTTGTGGGTTTCTGACAAATCACTGGGATGATGTGGGCACTGACATCAATAAATAATGACATTAATTTCTGTTTCAGACCTGAAATCTATCTGGAATTGTATGTGAAAGTAAACCATGCTACTCTAGCAGACTTCTACATGTATGACAGCCATATTTCAAATTTAAAAGATGTCACTATTGTTTGACCTTTATCCCCACACTTTGTTGAGCTTTTTGCAGATGTCTTGCAGTAAGAGTTTGGTTACCTATATATATATATCTATATATATATATATATATATATATATATATATATATATATATATATATATATATATATATATATATATATATATATATACATATACATTTATATATATATATATATATATATATATGAATATACATTTATATCTATCTCTCTCTCTCTATATATATATATATATATATATATATATATATATATATATATATATATATATATATATATATATCTATATATATATATATATATATATATATATATATATATATATGTATATATATATATATATATTTAGGTATCTATATATACATATATATGTATATAAGAGTACTATGGATATATAATTTTCCATTATGTTAAATGACTGTCGTGCAAGATATGTTTGTTAAAACATTGCCAATTCATACAGCTCAGATGGTGTAGAGGTATGTTGCTGTCATTGTAGTGCACAGGGTCCTGGGTTCCTGACATGGAAGTGATGACTTTTTCCATTAATGTTAAATGACCAGAATGCATGATATGTTTGTAAAAGCATTAAATATTCTCACAGCTCATATGGTGTAATTGTACATGGTTATGATTGTAGTGCACAGCATCCTGGATTTGAGTCTTGGCAGACCTGATTATTTTATTGAAGGGCTGATGGTGAGAGTGATTAAAGCACTTTTAAGCAGTTGTAAGTAGGTTTGTGCAGTTTTTTGTGAAGCTAAGCGATGCTAACAGACAGTTAAGTCCTCTTAGTTTCGCTTAGCGGTGCTTATTCCTGATTACACCCACACTAATTTTAATTAAAGAAAAGGAAAAAAACATTGATAGGAAAGTGGTGAAATAGGGGAAAGCAGGGGGTAAAACATTAGTAAAAGCAGCTAGGGATGTGCAGGATGGGTGTCGGAAAGGACTATAGGCTCTACATTTCTTCTGCAGCAACAGCTGTGAAAAATGTGTTGAATTTTGAATTTACAGTCTCACACACCAGAGGGAGGGGTGTTGGCGACAGACATTTGCAGAATAATCTGTGGGTAGATTGATTTGTTTCACTGTACATGGGTGCAAAATGTAGAGCTATGTATGGGACAACGTATTTTTGGGGGGCAGATGCCTTTTTTCTTTTTTAAGGTGAGAGTGGGATGTTGGGGAAGGGCTGTAGGTATCTTTGGTGAGGTAGGTTGGGTAGGATAGGTTGTATTTGCAGACAGACAAGACAGACAAGACAGCAGACGGGGCAGTATATGACACATGAGGGGGTAAACACCTTTGTCGGGGAGGGTGCTTGGGCATCTGAATCCCATGAGTCCCCAAATGGATACAGTGGGACTGAGGTCCCCACCCATGGGCAGTCACCACTGCACCATCATGACTCCGAAGGTGGCTGTGCTGGGGCCTGGACAGGAGGGGCAGCCTACCCCTCGAGATGCACCAGGCGGCCCTCTATCTGGTGCAGCCATTCATCCAATTCTGTTCGGATGAATCTGGGCACCATACCCCAGAACTGACTATGGGTGACAGGCTCCTGTCCATGTCCATTCATGGGGTGGGGGCCCTATCCCCTGAGGTAGTTCCACCCTAAGGTGGTGCAGGAGCAATGAACAAGGACGTCCTGGGTTGAGTCCCAGATGTGCTTGGACCCTGTGCTGTGGCCAGATGAGGTGGGACAGGCAAATCCACTGGGATCTGCCTTCCCAAATGTGCTATGCTGTTGAGGTTTTACAGATTATGTTGGTTAGTCACGAACAACACATTTCAAGATTAGTTATAACAGCATGCGAGGGTGTTCCAATTAACCCCATAAAGCAGATCTGAAACAGTTGCATAGCAAACAGAACACATGCATAAATGGAAAAACAGTATACATCATAACAGCATGCCAGTGACATTGATGGCAATAGGCCAGCAACAATGCTATTTGGACAAGTTATGTTAACATGCAACCAATCAAATACAATAATAGAACACAAGTCCCAACATTAGGTTTGAAGAACCACATATCTGTAGTATATGAATTATAGTATTGATCCAGATGAGGGGTGGGGGACGACGACAAAAAGTCCATTAACAACTGTTTATGCTTCTTTTTTCCACAACATTACTGCTCAGTACTCTATGGGTCTGCCCTCACTTTACATCTACCTATGACCCATAGCTTCTGTAGCACAAACATACCTATTAAACTGTCAGCCTGGAAGGGTATGGGGCAAACTGTGCCAACTCCGGGTACATGACTAGAGGGGACTCATACATGTCAATGTTACATATCTGGCACAGAAGGGGTATCCTAAACTGCTATTATGTGAGTGTGCTACTAGCATACTTCAACTGGTTTCCTATCTGTGTCCAGGGTTATTGGCAACAGTTACCACTAGCCATGACAGCGTGACACTTGAGAGACATGTATCGGTAAGAGTGTATGTTGTATGTACCTATCCTGCTGTCATTTGCAAGCATGTGGTGGGACAGTTGAACAGTTGTGCACAGTTTATTGGTATAACCTTCATACAGTTACTATCAACATTTATGGTTTACTATTGTTTGTGTGAATGACATTCTGTCAGCTGCAATGTGCTGAAAATCAGAATGTTGAATGCACAAACATTTGTGCACCAGATAGTCGACTCCACTTATGCGAATGCACTACTGCATTCACATAAGTGTAAGTCGACTATCTGCATGGAGATTGCAGTACAGTGGGGAGTGGAAATTCATCCACATCCCCACTGTAGTGTGATCTTGGTGTTAGAATATATAAGTAGGGGGGTGCAGGGGGGCTTGCTCCCCTGCAAAAACGTGATTTCTCGTGTAGGGGTTTGATTTACATCAGCTCCCATACAGCTATCACATGGTGGTTTTGACAACAATGTCGAGTCAAATGCATCGAGCATTTGGTTCGACATTGTCAATGTTATTTTTTTTTGCTTTTGGTATTACTATTTGTTTATTTGAATGGAAAATGGTTTTCCATTCGAATAAACAATAGTAAACCAACATTTACTTACCTGTAAAACCTGTGGAGAAAATATCTGTTAACACTACCTGACTGTTTTTACATATATTCCTGATTCCTTGTGTCTAGATATGCACACATCTTAATACCACTCCCTGGATTCAAACTGTGTCTGGGTGTCCAAAAAAAAACAGCTATTTCTCATCACACTGAGCAACTGGGGAACTGCTGTTTCTTGTTTCACTGGTTTCTGCCTATTAGTCTCTTGGTTAGACAGTCTGAACTTGTAATCCTGTGATGTATGCATGACAGATAGTTAGTGTACTGTGCATTAATCCTTTGAATTACTACAATCTGGAAAGCCAAGTTTAATACAGGGCATTTATATTGTGTTTTACAGCTCCATTCTAAGTCTACAACAACATACCAGAGTAAACACAACAGTTTGTGTTATAGATGTTTATTTCAGATCAATATTAGTCAGACAAACTTTATTTATTCAGTTAATACAGTAATGGTATACCTACTAGCAGTAAACAATGTACTCCTTATTAGTTATTTGCACAATATACTGCAAAATAGATTTTTACTCACCAGCCTGTCAGCACAGCCTCAGCAGTCTGTCGGAATGGGCTTCGATGTTACTAGCCCTGTCTACAGCTGCTGTAGGGGAAAAACAAACACTTTGCATACCTGTCTATCACACCCTCAGGCTAGAATTTGGTACACCTATATCAGTGATACTTATAAACTGTTGGAGCACAGTTGTCCCAGGCATCTTGGATCCACTGGTCCAAGAGCACCCCCCCTTCCTCCACTTTAGGTCAGCATAGTGGTGCTGGACCTGCTCACCAGTTCGGGGGATGCCAGTAGCACTGGGGAGATCACGGGCAAGATGCTCCCAGGCCTCTGCTTTAAATTGTCAGCCCTGGTACTTGCCCTGCAGCAGTCTGTCATTATGGTTACTTACGAGAAGTCCAACCATGAACCTGGACTCCACAATGCCCCAGCACTGTGCCCTAAAGTGCAACCCCTCACCTACGCCAGCCATGGTTCCTGCACAGGTTGAACTATAACAGGTACTGGCTGTGTTCCCACCTGTGTGGTTTAAATAAGGTCATATTTCCACCCTTTGCCATCATTGGTCGATTTTGAAAATGTTGAGCACAGCTTAGTGGTGCACAAACTGATAAGCCAGTTTTAGCAATGCTTAAAGGAGAAATTGCTGAGCACTTCTTAACAGTGCACAAATCCACTTAGCTGAGCTGACTGCTGTTTAGCATTCATGTCTAAGCAATGCTTAAACTGGCTAAGCATAGCTGAGCACTGCTAACAATTGCTCACTTTTAATTTTAAAAATATTAGAATAATGACTTCATTTAGTAGGTGTATATGATCTCCTTTACATGACGTCCCTGCATATGCTTTCATTACATTACCAACGGTATGACTATACTGTATGGGACACTTGTGTATACATGGGTGGTTTCTCGTTATATGCACTCACACTTCCATTGTAGACCAACTACACTTCCGTGGTTGACAAATATCACTTATGACATCATTAAAAAAAATGAACACTGCTTTCCGATGTAAAAGTAAAGTGCCTGTCTTGGTACTCGAACCATGAATGCCTGCATATAAAGTCAGAACTCTAATTACTATGCTAGCACGGCATTAGGGCTTTAGTTGCATATTTTTATTTATCTCCTCTGGGGTGTTTAAGCAATGCTGGGCAGAGGGCCCGCACACCTGTTCAGCTATGCTTAAACATACCTTAGTATGAAAAAAAATATTTTTAATTATTTATGGCCTTGTACAGCTTTGTTACTCTAGGAGGTTGACAGGTATGTTACTCTAGGAGGTTGACAGGTATGTGAGGCAGGCATCTGGGCATTCTGCAGACACCTGTACAGTTGAGGGCTTTGCCAGTATGGCTCTTTCACATGGCAGACATTTGTGTTTCAGTCTTCATACCCTGCAGGAAGTCCTTGCTAGTGTAAACCTTTTATTTTATCAGCTTTTGGGATTGTCAGTGCAAGATTTAATATGTGTCCCTATTTTTGTGGCTTTGTCCCCCCGTTATTTATGACTTTGTACTGCTTTATTGTTCTAAGAGGGTGAGAAGTATGTGAGGCAAACATCTGGGCATTCTGCAGACACCTGTACAGTTAAGAACTATGGCCGTATACCGCTGTCACATGGCAGACATTTGTGTTTCAGTCTTCATACCCTGCAGGACGTCCGTGCTACTGCAAACCTTTTATTCTATCACCTTTTGGGTTTTTCAGTGAAATATTTAAAATGTGTCCCTATTTTTGTGGCTTTGTCCCCCCACTATTTATGGCTTTGTACTGCTTTATTGTTCTAGGAGGGTGAGAAGTATGTGTGGCAGGCTTCTGGGCATTCTGCAGACACCTGTACAGTTAATGGCTATGGTCGTACGGCACTTTTACAATGAAGGGGGTGTGTGACAGAACCTGTCACACACCCCCTGCAATATTTCTTGCTCCCCTTTCTATTTCACTGTCTATGAAAACTGAAATACTCAATTTTATTTAATTTCAGTGTCCGTTGACACTGAAATGTTTTTCAAAAGTGCCGTATAGCACTTTCTGAGTGCAGGAGAAGTGTTAGATGTGCACGCACTATCTAAACACGCTTTCTGCACTCAGTACTCTTCATGTCCATTTAGCCTTAGCAGCAGTACTCCTTCATGAATATGCAAGGTGCACTGCTGTTAATGCTAATGCTAAATGGACACGGTTCACTCCATGCAGGAATAGCACTATTCTTGCACATAGTTTATTGAATCCAGGGGTATATTTATTTCCAAAAAAAACAAAAACAAACACAAAACAGTTACTTTGAGGATTGTCTAAACACAGCCACAGACATAATTATCAGTTAGCCAGATTGTAAAGAAACATAAAACTGCAAAAGTCTAATAAGTCAAGCATTTTGGTATATACCTATCGATGTTTCTATCTATCTATCTATCTATCTATCTATCTATCTATCTATCTATCTATCTATCTATCTATCATCTGTCTATCTATCGATCAATCTATCTTGCTGTCTATCTATTATAACAAAATGTCAGCTACCATGCTAAAACATTTCTGTCACCCATATCTTCTATCTTGTATATTTTATTTTGTCATTAAAGGACCAGATCTGAAAGGTTACTAAAGCTGAGTTTGTATGACAACCCTCTGGGACCGTGCAGCTGTGGTGAAACCAGTCCACAGGCAAAATAGGAACTCCCACCAACTATCATATCCTGCTTGATGAGCTACCTCTCTCAGCCTTATCATCAGCACAATCCATACAACTCTTTGCTCATGGCCTTGTTTCCACTTGGCTTCTTCCTGTTTGTCCAAAATCTTCTTTGCCAGATTATTTTCTGCTTTATTGCTCATAAGATCGCAGGAGGTTACTAGGCTAATGACCCTAGGGCCCTTACAAACCTAGCCAAGTTTTACCCTTGTTTCCACTATCAGCATCTATCATCCCTGTCCAAGAGGGATATAGGAGGAACCCCTGGGGTGAATTTATACTTACCCATCCAGTCGTTCAGATTGCATTTGAAGAGGGCCAATGAGGTGCTATGCTTGATGTGAAGGGGTAGTCTTTTCCAAAGGTATGGTAACCTCTGGGAGACAAATCTGTCCCTCTAGCAGGTTCTATATTAATGTCACATACCAGTATAAGCCATTTGAGTGAGTAACCCATGTACCATTTTACTTAAGTAATGCAACTTTTCCAATAAAGCAGGGTCAAAAATCACCTTATATGCAAGGCAGAGATCACCTCTGAGTAGTCTGTATGAAACAGAATAAAGTAACAGTGATTTCAGACAATCCTCATAGGACATATGCTGAAGACCTTGAATTTTTCTTCTGAGGAACATTTGTGGTCTTTCCAATTGCCGCAGGTGCTTGGAAAGGTACATACCAAAAGGAGCACTGCACTCAATTATTGGCCTGATGAGGGAAGAGTACAGAGACGTTATAACATCTTTTTTTCTGAAGGCAATGCTCTTACTTATGAGATTAGCAATATAGAATGCCCTTCTTACCACTGTGGTAACATATTGATCAAAGGTAAGGTTGCTGTCAACCTGTGTGCCCAGGTCTTTCACCACTGAGTACGTACTTGGGGTGTTGTTATTGATGTGGTAGTTAGCAGAAACATCACTCCTACTGAAAGGGATGATAAGACATTTTTTGCATTGAGTTTAAGACCATAACTTTGGCACCAGTCATTTGTTTGGTTAAGACCCTCTTGTAGGATGTTGACATAATTTGGAGATTCTATGACTGTTCCCAGTTTCCAGTCATCAGCAAACTTTGTCAGCCATAGACCTTTAGTTTTAGCTTGCACTTCTGAGAAATAGATTCCAAACAGTAGCAGTCCCAGAACTGATCCCTGTGGAACACCACTGGTGACAGGTCTGCTGTTTGAGGTGGAATGTCCTATTTTGACTATATGGGTTCTATCAGTGAGCTAGTTAATGTCCCATCTAATGATATATGGGTTGATACCTAAAGGCCTTGGCTAAGTCTAGGTAGGTTGTATGCACAGATTTGCCATCATCAAGGGCCTTGGTGACTATCTCGAAGACGTCCACCAGGCTTAACAGGCATGATCTCCCTTTGACAAATCCAAATTGAGTAGAGTCAAGTGTTTGGAGGTTAAAGGCTAGTCATGCTAATAGGTCTATAGTTCCCAGGTTCAGTAGAAGCACCACCTTTGTGCAAGGGGATAATGGTGACCTTTCTCCATTCAGCTGGGATGAAGCCAGTGCTTTGACTAAGATTGAAAAGAATACCCAATTGCATTGCTAGTTCTTATGGAGATACAAGATAGAGGACAGGTGGTAGAGATATATTGGGGTAAGTGTGGCAGGGACAGGTTAGCAATGTCCAATTAACCATCAGTTTTTAGGTTATGGATGTAACTACAGAATGCCTTGTGGTTGTCCTTACTTGAGGAAGCTAATTTGGATTCATAGCTTTGGAGGACTTCACAAGAAGTAATTTTTGCTTGTTTAGGCTGAGGAGTGAGCGTTTCTAGTTTATATGCTTTCTCCTCTTACGTAGACTTTTTTTTTTTTTCCTCTAATTGTAAAGCCTGTTTGTGGCAGTTGTCCTCCAGACATGTTTGCTCTTTCTTGAGGAGCTTGTTTTGGTCCTATTAGTTACAACTAAGTCACTGCAGTTGTTCAGGTGTTAGTATAAAGAATTTGTGTAGAACTCATGTGCCTGAACAACCATAATGTGTTCTCCTTGACCTTTTCTGCAATTGGAGCTATTGGGCTTCTGCTCTTATGTCCTTATTTTTTCATCTGTCTTGCAATGTGTATTCTACTACCCATCTCAAACACTTCATCTACATTACCTCTAGCTTCCCTAATTGATCTAACTTCGCTGCACAGTTTTGTGTACTACATAGTAGTACTGGATTTACCATTGTTTTGTACGCCTTCATTTTCAGCTTGTTTGGCATTCTTCTGTCACACACTACCCTTGACACTTTGTACCAGCTGGCTACAAACTCCATGATTCTAGATTTGACCTCCTCGTTCAGACTACACTTACCCTCAACCACGCTTTCCAGATATTTGAAGCTGCGAACCTGTTCCACTATTTTTTGTTCTATCTCAGTTCTCTGTTTCTTCTGATTTCTCCTATTTGCTGCCATTACTGCTGTCTTATCTGTATTTAGTTGCATACTGTGTGCCTTCAGTTTTGCACTCCATTTCTCTATCATCTGCTTAAGTTCTTGCTCAGAGCCTGTACATTGTCTACATACAGCAGCTTGGTTGATTTGTCCCCAGTGGCCTGTTTGCTAATGTTGTCCATCACCAGTATGAACAGCCGTGGGTTCAGAGCTGAGCCCTGATGCACACCCAGTCTCACTAGTAACTCCTCTGTGAGTCCAAACACTGTTCGCATTTGTGTTATTTAGTTCTTATACATAGTCTGCACTAACTCTATCAATGTTTCTGGGACTTTGAACCATCACAAGACTGCCCAAATCATCTTTCTTAGAATCTTGTCATATACTTTCTTAAAGTCTAGGAATGTGCAGTTGTACTCTTTCTTCATTTCTAGCAGCTTCCCAACTACCTGTCTTACTGTAAATGTTAGGGTAGTTCTGTGGCACCCTGAGTTTAATCTGAACTTCTCATCTCCAACCCACAACTTTCTACAGCTTTCTACAACTCTGTGAATTCATTATCAATCACTCTCTCCAGACCATTCATTTAGTGTGACAGGTGTTCAATAGTTCTGCACTGTCCACAACTGCGGTTTTCCCCGTTGTTTTTGTGCACTGGTACTAGTATGCTTATTCTCCAGTCATCTGTGATATGCTTACCTCACCATACTGCTATGAATACTTTCTGGAGCCATGTCCCCCTTAACTCACGATCATATCTGCTATGACCTCATCTAAGCCTGCTGCTTTCCCCTGACATAATTTTCCTGTGTGCTGCTCTTATTTCTTCTCGGGTGACCTTCTCTTCTTCTTTCATTATAGACTGTATCTGAGGTAGTACAGCTTCTGTGAGGTTCTCTTCATTCAGAAGCTGCTAGAAGTAATCCTTCTGTCTGTATTTGATGTCCTGTACACTAGAGAGAAGGTTGTTGCTGGCATCCTAATAAAGGGTGTCTGATGAATACATTTTTATCTTTCTTTTTTTGTGCCATCTACTGAGTCGCTTTTCAAAAGCTGGTAGAGTTCATCTGATGCCTTGCTTTTTGCTATTGCAACTGCTGTTTTAGCCTTTTCATTAACCATCATGTATTCTTTATTTGCCTGGTCCACCTTTTCTATCTCTTACAGATTCCTGGACTCTTTTGATGACTTCCTGGACTTCTGCATTCCACTACCAGCTTTCCTGATATACTTTATTTTTCATAACTGTTTCAGAAACGTATCTGTTCTACAGTCCTTATACATGTTGTTTTGAGTTGTTACCATTTTTCTTCAACTCCACCTATTTCCTCTTCTTCCTGAGGTGCTGCAGCCCTGAATATTTCCTTAAATTCTTGTGATTTATCTTTGGTCAACTTCCAGGTCTTCAGCCTAGTCTCTGATCATTGCTTGCAATTGACAGTGGCAGCCAGTAGTTTATGCTGTGGACCAAATTTTTCACTTATTTTTTAAAGGGAGGAAGTCTACCTGAGCTCAATGTTGGCCACTCTTGACTGTTTGTCTTGCTGAACCATGTGATGGCCAGCAATGCACATACAATATTTTAAGAGCACTTGGATGGCTTTTTTGGATAATAAATTACATATAAACTCTGTAATGTGTCACATGTTCTTTGGTATATGTATTAGTGATGTACTATTTATGTTTAAAACTGTTATGTGATGCAGTACTTTTTGTCTTGCCCTAGTGTTTGACAACAGGACTACTGACCAGACTAGTTACCCGGTTAACAAAGTAAAACAATAAATAAATAAATAAATAAATAAATAAATAAATAAATAAATAAATAAAGTAATAAATAAATAAATAAATAAATAAATAAATAAAACAAACATGTTATGGCATTAATCGACTCAGGGATGGACCAGGAATATTGTGGATTTTTTTTTTTACAAATCCATTATGTTACATAACTAAAATTAAGACAATAAATAATAGTTAGCAAGAAGAAAAGATGTATAGAAAGGATATATAAAACATTCCAAACAACCTATTACAAAATGTCTAAATGCAGTTTTTATGTTTTGAAGGGAAAATTTCAGGCTAAAAAGAATTATGAAACTTCTTTGGTAAATATCAGAGACAATAATAAGCAGTTTTATAGATATTTTAACTCAGTAAAGAAGACTGTTATTAACTGGACTATTATTATATGATGGATTGAAAGAAATATGAAAGAATAATTTTGTTGACTTAGAAAGAACTAATTGTGAGCTCTTTAATTGGAGAATAGAATTAGGTCTTTATCCCTGTCCACGTATTTTACTGGTGGATGTTATGTAAGAAATTATTAGTGTAAAAAGAAGAAAAATGTAAGATTGTACTATATGTGGGTCCAGGTAGAATCCCGATCATCATCTCTCAAGACTTAGTAAGTCTGTTGACCTCCATGTGCAATGCATTATTGAGAGGAGATATTGTACCTGATGATTGTGTCAAGTCATATTTTATCCCAGTTTATAAGGGCTGTAATAAGCAGGACATATTTAATTACAGACATATCAGTTTGACCTTGATTTTAGGCAAGTGTTTTGAGAATTGTCTACTTACTTTTTTTGAGGGAAAAACTATTTGGCACAGAATTAGATAACATTGAATATGGGATAATCTAACTGATAAGACTGACAAGCCAAAACAATGACAACGAGATGACCGACACCAGAAGACCGACATGCAAAACATGTGTGCTTGCATTTGAGCGTGACTATGTAAGTGTGCGATAGTGACAGACTTTAGGGTTAGGGTGAGGGTAAGGTAAGTGTGCAATAGTGACGGACTTTAGGGTTAGGCTGTGGGTAAGGTAAGTGTGTGATAGTGACGGACTTTAGGGTTAGGTTGCGGGTAAGGTAAGTGTGCGATAGTGATGGACCTTAAGGTTAGGGTTTGGGTTAAGGTTAGTGCATAGATAGTTGTGTATGTAAGGTTTAATGTAGGTGTATAAGGTTTTTATTGTGCTTGCGTTGTGTGTGTGTTTTTTGGAACAGCAAACTTTTTTTGTTTTGTTAACTGTCGGGATTGTGCTTTTTCGGGCATATGAACTTTTGTGTTTTTGCACTTTCGTTCTTGTGGTGTCGGTGATCTCGTTGTCAGTCTTGTGAGCTGTCTGTTTACTGTAGTAGACCCCAGGCAGGACATAATTAGTTACAGACATATCAGTTTGACCTTGATTATAGGTGAGTGCTTTGATCGTTGTCTCCTTAAAGTGTTCTCAAGGGAAAAACTATTTGGGCCAGAATTAGATAACACAGAATAAGCATTCTTCAAAGGTAATTCATCCTTAACATGTCACACCAACTTCTAAGAGAGAGTATCACACCTAAGGGATCAAGGTAAACCCTGCCTTGTAGTATAATTAAACATTATACAGGTTTTTGTCACATTGTATCATGACCAAATAATACTAAAAGTATATGACTGGTATCAACTGGTATCAACTCCTATATTATTAGATATATAAACAGCTTGACTCACAGTGGTCTCACCTTCAATAACCACATTGCCACAACAGTCAGGAAATCCTTCTATGTGGCACACCTCATCACTAAGGGCTTTTCATCCAGAAAAAAGGAGGTCATTGTCCCACTGTACTCATCCCTCATTAGACCCATTATAGAATACAACACCCCATTTGGTATGTACCTCTCAAGACATCTGCAACAACTGGAAAGGCCACAGAAATACCTCACTAAAAGAATCACAGGCCTAAAGCAGATGCCCTCTGCTGACCGCCTTAAAAAACTCCAGCTATACTCTGTCGCATATCGTCTACTCCGAGGCGATCTCTGCTTAACATACAAGGCCATGTTAAACCCAGAGCTGTTGGACATGCTACACTTAATGAAATCCCAGTCCCTCAGAGCCACACACACTCCAGGGATCTAAATCTTGTCATCACAATAAACAAAACATGCTGGAGGGATAGGTTCCTGACCCAGAGACTCCCCAGACTCTGAAATAGACTGCCCATACATTTCAAGTAGAGCGCCTCTTTGGCCCTCTTCAAAAGGAACCTTGATGATTGGATGGGAAAAAGGAAATTCCCCTGGGGATCACGTCAGTCGCCCTGCTAGACAGGGGTCCAGGGAAGTAAATAGTGTGGGAAGAAATAGCCAGGAAATTGTTATGGCTAGGCTTGTATAGGCCCTAGGGCCGATAGCCTAGTACCAGCCTATGAACCTATGAACAGATGATAATAATTCAAGCCATCATCTCTTCATGAAATGAATTACAGCTGGAATCCCATGGGGTTCACTACTGGGATACATACTTTTCAATATGGTTTTGTTAAACTTCCCTACTTCAACAAAAAACTGTCTCTGCAGATATGCAGATGCCTGTAAAACAAGGACAGAAATGACAAAACCTGAGGACTTTATTGACCTGAATGCCTAACTTGATGCATATAATACATGTTCATGTTCCATTTACCAGAATAATAGACTTAATACAGAAAAATGTAAAAATGCACTATATGGTTTTATGCTGACATCAATGTAAAAATGAGGCCATAGGTCATATAAAAATGATCATATTAGAGATCTGGGTACATTCATTAGCTGGACTTATTTTCAAAAATTGTAGGAATGTTGAACTATTCCAAGAAGATTTACAGAACAGATAGCTACTGTTAAAAATCTAGACTATGAACAAAGACTATAGAGGTTGAACCAATGTTGTATACTACATAAACTCACAAGGTGGAGCTTTGTCTTTCTTACAGGGTACTAAATGACTTTTCTTTCAGAAAAGACTTAGGAATAAAACTGGGAAAGCTTCACCCTAGTAAGAGGCGCTGTGGTTCACTGCATAAAATTGTTATAAGTTAAACTGCAAATAGTGATTACTTTATTTCACAATTTTCCTTACCTATGGAACAAACAACCCAGTGGAGTTAGAACTATTACTACATTGTCTTCCTTTAAGTACAATTAGGATTTAGCTATGGACGATTAGGTGTTTATATTCAAATCAAGGGAAACTACATTATCTGAAGGTCTAATGACCAATATGCAGTATAAGTTTCCATGAACCTGCTGGTGTGAGCTAGCAATATCACCTGAAGGCAAATCTCTCTCTCTCTCTCTCTCTATATATATATATATACTTCTGGTCACTAGGCTAAGCCAGAAACTGGCATATGAGTACAACAGTATATATTCCTCCCTATTTGGTGAAACATAAGTGATATATCAATGATATCTTTTTCATATGCAATAGAGGCAACTAGTTATAATAGGAGCAATTCAAGGAGCCAGATGATACCATTGGCTCCAATGTGACCCATAGGTGGTTACCCACTATATTTCCACAGGTTGCTGTTTTGTTACATTTAGCACATCTAACTAATTTTAGTTATATTATATGCTGAACATAACAATCACTTACATGAAAATTATTTTTTCTAGTTTATTGATCAGTGGAAGAAAAAAAAACATTTGAATGCAACCACGCACGTATTCTTTACATGTTAATTATTTTCTCAAATGCACAGGACAGTACTGAAAAGGGCAAGGTCATGGGTGCACAGGTAAAGGTGGTATTATTTATATGTTTTTTTTATTTTTATTTTTTTATTGCTTACACGCTTTTCAGATTTGGAAGATCACTACCTCTCAAAGCAACCTGAAGGAATTGTGACTGTCTGTAAGAACCCATTTTTGTGCATTAAATGTTGACAGGGCAGCACCTGAAGGGAGAGCTCTAAGACGACAATGGTGATGGGGGATCTCTCACTGATTTTACCATGACTGGTAAGTAATTATGTAGTCCATGCACGTGTGCGTGTGTGTGTGTGTGCGTGTGTGCGTGTGTGCGTGTGTGCGTGCGTGTGTGTGTGTGCGTGTGTGCGTGTGCGTGTGTGCGTGTGTGCGCGTGTGCGCGTGTGCGCGTGTGCGTGTGCGTGTGTGCGTGTGTGTGAGACTTTGGCTTGTAGTTTACCTTGGATCTCCAGTGTATGAGCACGATACAGTTCTGGGAAGATATGCACTGTTGGCTAGAGCTTTAAGCTATTTCCATCTTCTTGGTATTTTATATTATACGAGCAGTCAGTCATCTTTGTCGATGACTCTTGGAAGCTGAAAAGCTATCTTCAAGCAAAAACCAAATAAGCATTTGGACTCCACTTTGCATCCAGGGAACATACCTCTCAACCTCTTAACACAAGAAATATGGACAAAGATAAAAATAATGGGAGCATAGGCCCAAAATAAGGGACATATTTTCAATATTGTTCTTACAGGCTTAGAAGGTTTCCAAACGTACAATAATGAAACAATGTTCCAGACAAAATGTTTTAATAACACAAAAAAAATACAGAATCAAGTGTTTTCGTCCCTAATAGTGGTAGTAGCTCAGTCTCTGCACAAGAGCTTTTTTCCAATAAGAAACTTACAAAATCGATAGAAACTTAGAAATCCAGATCAGAGTCTCAAGCAACTTGTGCCAAGTGCAAATAAACACACCTGTAGCTGCAGTATTCCTCTGAACAGATAATGAGGTATTTCCCATGCCTTAGTAGTAAGTCCACACAGACTTTATTATAAACAAACCAAACTCCAAGTAGTTACCGCAGCTCCTGCCCCCAGAGTCATTTATGTCAAAACCATGAACCAGCACTTCCCCACAACTTCTGTAGCCAGTCTGATCAAGATGGATATCTTGAGACAGTCTTAGAACTGCATCATGCTGTCTGGCGATCATCTATTACTCAAACAAAAGAACATAGTATGTGAGATGGCAACCAACTGAAATGTCAGGACCCACTAGAGCAAGCCCCAAAACATGGAGACTCAATGGCCAAAAATGTGGACATATATAATAAGTCTGAGATGGCCATTTCCCAGAATATTCCATTTTCACTGTGATATGGCAATCTTGGAGTTGGTATGTATAAGTTTGATGGGTATGAGGAGCTTGCTCACAGTGGGAACTGTAGAAGAGCTTGACCCCTGCAAAAAAAGAAATTTAAATGAGAAAGGTGATGCTCAAGATTCACTCTTCTGGATTTTTGGTCTTTTTTTCGATATGTCGGCACTTGGCATTTCAAGTACTGACATTTGATTGGGGAGCCATGTGCATATGTAATGCTTTTGGAAGCAAAAATCTGACACACAGTAAACTCAGTTACCAAAATCATCAGTGGTACACTATATGCCACACCTCACCAAGGCCATTGCAATACACATAATCCATCACATGCAGAGGTTCTAAAGATTAACTTGCCTAAACCTCAAAGACTTCCAAAATGCAACACAGCCATAAAGCACACTCAGCAAACTAAGACTACCTCTGCACATAGCAAAAGCATTCCCAAAATCACAGATACTGAGCCTGTAAAGCAGGCATCTAATTTACAAAACTTGCTTGTTATAGGTAACTCCATTGTAAGATACAATGTACCTCTTACCAGACTGAATAAAGAAAGAGTTATAGTTAGTTGCTTGTTTAGTGACAGGATCTGTCAGATCACACATGCACTCAAGTCCTTGAATAACAGGTACCAGTATGACTCAGTCATAGTGTGGACATCAATGACATGAGATGTAACTCACTGGACTATATGAAGAGAGACATGATAGAGCTTTCAGACTATGCTTACCAGGTATAAATGAGCCTAGCATTGAATCACATTCTATCTTTTACAAAGATGTTGCCGGAATATGAGCAAAAAATACTTTATTTCAATAACTGGCTTGGTTTTTGGTGTCATTCAAAGGGGGGTACAATATTTTCAGCCTGGCAGTATATAATCGAAAATCCACTCTGATTCACCAGGGATGGCCTGCAATTACTGGAAAGGACATTGTCTACCACCATAGCACCTTTTTTAAACAATGCCAACCTGATAAACCTAACAATGTAATGAGGTAAGCAAGGAAAAATATGGCAGTCTTACTGATAAATGCTAAGCACCTAAACAAGAAACTCCAGTCCCTACAAGCCCATCCCACCATGTAGAAAATCAACATCTGTGTAGAGTCTATCTACATAAACTAGAATCACTCAGTATTAAGCCCAGTACCATTTTACTAGGTCAGCTAAACTATCCAACTATAAAATGGGAAACATACACTACCACAAGTGCATAAGCACAGATATTCCTGGACTTTGTCAATACACGTACACTGAACCAGATAGTTTGAGTATCCACTACAGGGAACAACATCTTGAATCTTGTCTTTACAAATATGGGGCATCTTGCACCATCCCTTGCATATCTTTATCACTTATTGGTCTAACCCAAATAATCTTCAAAATTAAATTGAAATCAGTGACCCCTTTTACCGAATGTACCTTTAGAAATTTTTGTAAGACAAATTGCCAACTTCTAAACAATACATTGGCAAGCTTTCAATTCCCACCAAAGCCATATAACTCTGCTAAATATTCAAAAATGTACACCACCACACTATACCAGCATGTAAATAGCTGCAGAGATGCAGCTCTGCCATGTAATAACAAGTTCAGGGCAAAGCCCAGAAAAAATGCCTATGGTGGAACCATAACATGAAAAAGCTTTGCAATAAAAGGAAGAGACTTTTGACCCAAAATAATAAGAATAAGAATTCCCAGAATGATTGAGTCCTTATCATTGAAATAAACAAGCAACTCATTAGCTTAATAAAATCCACAAACCGGCACTGGAAGGTACCAGGAACAATGAGGAGGCATGACAGTAAAATCAGCACATTTATTAATGTAATACAAACACTACAGCCAAACACCACATTAACACATTAGCTTCTATCAGCGCGTTTTCATCTGAACAGTAGGACCTCATAAAATAATGTAACATACAGTCCCTGGTTTAACTACCCATAACCCCACCAACTAAATTAGATAATTGAACATTCACATTACATTGATTAATGCAGTAAAACAAGGCATTAGTTAATGAAATTACAAAAGCAATAAAAAAGCCTAGGACAAAATTAATTCCCTAACCAACAAATCAATCAGAATAGCCATGAGTAGAGCAAAGAATTACACACGGTCCCTGTGGAAAATCAACCTATAAAAACAAATAAAAGAAAAATACATATCCATTGAATTATAAAGAGTTAGAAGTCCCAGCTTAAAATATACAAATATTTCAAATAAAAATGTGCAAACTCAGAATATTAAATTATGCATCAATGTATAAATATGACAACTATAACCTTAAAACGCATGATATTAATCACTAATAAACAGATAAAATATTCATACTGGGTTCATAAAATATGTGATTTAAAACTTGATGAATATGAGTTCTCCCTTTTCTTGGTGTTTTTGAGCTTAATAAAATCCACCAAAGCCAAGTTTGAGGTTAAAATAGCCACCAAGTCAAAGACAACCATAAATCCTTGTTTAGTTGTGTTCATAATCTCAGGAACACAACACAATTATGTACTGAACTGATTGTTAACAATATTACCTACACTGAGGCTGATAATATAATGAACCAATATATTAATCTCAAACATTACCCCTCTCTCACCTCCATCTATCCCACAAGAATATAACTGAAACTGACTTGCTTCCAGCAATTACACAAGACTAAGTCCTAAAAGCCCTATCAAAAGCTAACAATGCTGCATTGATGGGTCCTGACAATATCTCTGCATGCATCTTAAATAGCATGAAGCATGCTTTAACCAACCCCTAACAACACTGTTCAACCTCAACCTCAACATCTACAGTCATTCCTCTTGATAAGGAAAGGCCTTCTAGAGACCCAGAAAATTACAAACCTATAAGTCTGAACAGCCTCATACAAAGCCATGAAAAGACTTATCATGGAACTAATTAAACAGGACCTAGGGAACATTCAAACACTAGACCTATCTTAGTTTGGATTTGTCAAGGGTAGGTCATGCTTGCTCATCCTGGTGGACTTTTTTTTAAAAGGTCACCAAAGCAATAGATGAAGGTAAGATCATACACATTGCATGTCTCAACCTTGCCAAGGCTTTTGACAAAATCTCCCACTCATCCATATTAGAAAAGCTAAATAAACTGTGAATAACCCCCTACATCACCCACTGGATTGCCAGCTTGTTCACAGATAGGATGCAGGAAATCAACTTAGGGGAAGATGCCTCCAACAGAAATCAGTCACCAGCAGAATCCACCAGAGTTTGGTTCTGGGACCTCTCTTGCTTGGCATCTACTTCCTTCTGTGAAATTAGAGCCAATACCAAAGTGCTCAGGCTGACTAAATTTGCAGATGACTGTAAGCTGGGAGCAGTCACTGAATCCACAAATGACTTTGCCATCCTGTAAGAAGGTTTTTCCCAAGCAAATAACTGATGCTAGAGTCATAGACTGAAACAAAATGCCAAAAAATGCATTACTGTATACTTTGGGGGAGTCATCAACCCCAAGGAGCTACGACATTGACAATATGCACCTAAAGAGTTGACCCAGTTGTTTGGGATTTGGTAACTCATGTGGATAGTGACCTAACCTTTGATCAACAAGTGACCACTATCATAAGAAAATCCTTCTATATTGCACAGCTTATAAACAAAGGGATTGCATCTAGATCTAGAGATGGCATTGCTTCCCTTTTTTTCAGCCCTCATTTGGCCAATCATTGAGTATAATGCCCCTTTTGACATGTATCTAACCAGACAAATGCAATGACTGGAATGCCCACAGATATACCTTACTAAAAGGATACAAGTCCTAAACAATATGTCCTACATGTACCAACTCAAAGCCATGGTATACTGGGTGTACTATAGTCTACTAAGAGGTGACCTGGGCCTAGCATACAAGGCATCCTGACCCATTACTGATGGACTACTGCAGATCATCAAATAAAATGGCATCAGAAATACTCAGCATAGAGATCTAAACCTTGCCTGCAACATCAACAGAATGGTTTGGGGAATAGGTATATCTCACAGAGGATACCATTGATCTGGAACAGACTCTCCATCCATATAAAACAAAGCTTGTCCCTGTCAGTATTCAAGTGGAACTTGAACCTAGGAATGGGTAATAGAAAATCTACCCAAGGACTGGCCCTTGTAGTACAACTGGACAGATGCAGCTGCTTTATTCCATGCATTGGTCCCCTATGGTATGATCCCATTTATTTTCACTAGGGGTAACATTCAGTTACTGACCACAGTATGGATAAGGCCAGTCAAACACCATATGGGGATAGGTTAATTCAAGTACCAAAAGGAAAATTGGCTAGGTTTATAATGGCCCTCAAGGGCAGTTAGCCTAGTACTTACCTATGAATCTATGAATATCCATGCTTTTCACTCAGCTGAATGAACTTCCTTTTGGAGTTGAACCTCCCAAGACATAACTGTACAAATGTAACTGCTTTGTTCATAAAACATTTTCTGGTAAATCACTGAAGAATTCAGTCAGTAATGCAAGTCATTAGAATTCTTTAATTATTGTTTAGAAAATGAGGAAACTGTCAATCAAGTCCGAGATTCTGGGAACTTAGTATCCGCAGTCCTCCTAGATCTCTCTAAACCATTTGATACTGCTTCCAATAAGCACCTTCTAAGCTGCCTCTCAAACCTAAGTCTCTCCCAAAACACTCTTTCCTGGTTCTCAAGCTATCTGTCAGATAGCTCTCAGCTGCACCTCACCTTTCTTACCCACCCCTACAAGAGTACCACAGGGGTCCATCCTCGGACCTATGCTGCTTAATATCTTTATCAATAACTTTCACTCTGGTATTCCTAATGCCATAGTCATCCAATATGCAGATGACTCTACACTTGTCTGCTCTGCCTCTAACCTCCCTGAACTCCTATCTAAAACTCAGACTGCCTTCTCATCTACTGAGATCTGGATGTGCCAAAATTACCTTTCTCTCAATGCTAACAAATCTAAAATGGATGGTGGAAAGGAAACTGCTCGTACGACAAGACAGTGAAAGAATGATGTTTTAATAAACAAGATAAATCAATAACTGTTACAGGTTTGTTACCCAGTCTTCTTCAGAACAAAGTCAATAAAATCACAAGCTACTTATATATGCTGATAACAGTATAATAATTGAATAATTAATTGTAAAACCCGCCAATTTTGTTAAAGTCACAACTACACAAACAGCACATAAGCCCTGAATGCATATATAAACAAAAAACAATACTACAAAAGTTAAGCAGATTCTGCGGGTTTTACAATTAATTATTCAATTATTATACTGTTATCAGCATATATAAGTAGCTTGTGATTTTATTGACTTTGTTCTGAAGAAGACTGGGTAACAGTCGAAAGCGCTTAACCTGTAACAGTTATTGATTTATCTTGTTTATTAAAACATCATTCTTTCACTGTCTTGTCGTACGAGCAGTTTCCTTTCCACCATCCATTGTTCCTGAGTTGTTGCTGCTGTTTCTTTTGCAACAAATCTAAAATACTACTATTCATACCCTCAAAATCTTTCTCTTTTGCTAAAAATTCTTTCTAAGTTCTTAGCCAAAGCAACTCTCTGATCAAAGTTGTTCCCTTCGCCAAACTACTCGGTGTAATTATAGATAAACACCTCAAGTTCAACATCCATATTCAGCAAAATATAAAGAAAACCCACCAAAAACTAGATATGCTATACAGGAACAACCACTTCCTCTCTACTTCTACAGGCATTCTCTGGCCTCCTCTTACCTCTTTCCCTCCCTTCTGTATAGCACCATGCTACTAACTAACCTATCCTTTTCCATCACTTCCAAACATGAAAGCTGTTATAACAAAATTTCTAAATTAACCACCAAAGCCAAATATTCCACTTATCACTGTGTTACCCTCCAATCCCTCAACTGGTTAGAATTCACAAATTACCTGGACTTCTTTCAGCTCACTACAGCACATAGACTAATATTTAATCCAACCAAATGTCCCACTCTAACATCCTTCCCCCATACACCCCAAATAGAACTCTCAGATCTAAACACCAAAACTTAATTACTGTCCACAAACCTAAACGTCCTGCTGGACAACTTCTCCTCTCCTTCTCCTTAGGTAAGAAATTGAACTATCTCCCTTCCACATTAAGGACAATGTCAAACACAAACAATTTCAAAACCCAGCTTTATACCTACCTCTCCTCCAAATGGAAATGTAACTGCATTCTCCCTACCTAGAACTCTTTAACAAAAGCCCCTGGAAGGGTATCTTCCTAAGTTCCTAAGCACCTTATAGCTGGCTATAACTTTCTATAGCTAATTCCCATACAATCTCTCACACTCTGTCTTTCAGCTTTTCCTGGTTAGGGGTCACCACAGCTGAACTCTGGTCTGCTAATGATTGACAGTAGATTTTTACGTGCTGGCTTGCCGGACCTAATGCACAATCTTCAATGAAGGAATGCCCATTTACGCATATCGCCATACAGAAGACGCTCTAACTGAGAATCGAACGGGCAATGTCTAACTGTGAGGCAGCAACACTACCGCAGCACCACCACCGCAGTATGATCTATCACACTCTGTAAATATTGTAAATAGCTTTTGACTTTTGACTTTAACTGAGTGAATTTGTTAAAATGTATCTGCATGATGTTAGCGTAATGAAACTTTTAACCCACGCTTTCGTAACCAAACTTCTTCAGAATAAAATACACATACCCAACATCACATTTAAAAACAGTTTTGAAGTACCTCTGCACCAATAAACACATCTTTCCACTTAAACAATTACACAATTAATCAATAAAATTTCAAAGCTCAGGAAGTTATTTCCTTATATAGACTCTACGGTCTTTCAAAAAACATTTAATAAAAGAACACTATTACAATATTAGAAAACAAGACAAGACAAATGCCTTTTTTAAGCATACCATCATTTGTCCTACATACAAAAAAAATGTTGTTTTCTGTGCTGGAGCAAAGAAGTCATGATTTTAGGGGTGGCAATTTTAAAACAAATCTTGAACAAAACGAGGCTTTATGGCAAATTACACTAAATTCAGACAAAAAAAACTGGTATAAATGATGCTGTCAACAGTAAATGTTTTTTGAAAAAACATAGAGGGCAGGATTCACGAAGGCTTGCACGGAGTCTAAGAGTAGTGTAAGACTCCATGCAGCCTTCGCGATCAAGGAACAGCCCTGAAGTCCGTGTAAGAGACCAGCTAAAACGTCTCTTACATGGAGTGGGCGTGGATATGCTAATCACCTCACTTGCAGCCGAATAGCATGCAAATGAGGTAGATTAGCGATCTAGGAAGCCCAAAGCAGCCCGTGTAAGAGCCGTTTTAGCTGCAGAAATGTACTCAGTTGACAACTGAGTACGTTTCTGCAAAAAACACAATGGAGCCATGTCAGCTCCAAATAAAGGGTGCATATGTGTCAGGCAGCATGCCAATGGCCAAATATGTGGACATTGGCAAGGTACCCCGATGCAAATATGATAAATAAATTTTTTTTTTCAGCGATCACCGATGTTTAAACCCAGCGCAGCCCCGCGCAAACAGGGTGCGCTGTATAAAACATAAAAATGAAGGTTATAAACCCACAAATGTGGGTTTTATGCAATACATGGATTTACAATGCAGGGACCAGCAGACCAAAAACAACATGGCCACCGTTTAGTGGTTGCTAAGGGGGGAAGCTGAGTCTAAGACATGTAACTAAGCATTAGTAGGCAATCTGATGCAAATGAGTGTTAGAATACTGAATTCCACTGTCACATAGCAAATGAGCACATTCTGAGTAGTGTAAGAGTTACATAAGGGGGTGGAACAGAGTAGGAGATAGGTAACATCACAGGGGGGAATGGCAGAAAGAAATGCAGTTCATTGGAGTTCAGTGTTACATGACAGATGTCAGACACATATCATGGAAAGAGGAGTGCCACAACATAAGCATGGGAAAGTCAAGAAATGGAAGGTGTACACTGTTGCCTACACCAAAGTTTCTTGTTGTGCGTGCATGGCACGTGTGCACGCCATGAAGCACGAGTAGGACAGTATGCATGCGTGTAAGGCAGACTGAGCAGGTTGGAGCGTGTTGGCAGAAGTTTAACACTGTTTGCGCTGGTGTGCGCGCGTGTAGGGCAGACTGAGCATGTAGGAGCCTGTTAGCAGACTTGTAACACTGTTTGCGTGGGTGTGCGCGCGTTTTAACCCGAATAAGATGATTGTGGACCGTGTAAGCATGTGTGCACGCATGTAAGCCACTGTGAGCGTGTTTCTGCTGGTATGCATGCTGCTCCCCCCTGAGGAAACAGAAAGGAAAAAGGAAGCAACTGAATTAGTAGGAAGCTAGCAGGGAATACTGCTGGAGCTAGCAGGTGAAAACAATTAGAAGCAGGCAATTACACAGGCAGAATAGTAGCACAGCCCAGCACTTAAAACTCTGCAAACAGCAGTGCAGGATGTTTCTCTCAAGAGACACTGCAAGACAGGAGTAAGCTATTACAAGTG
Source organism: Protopterus annectens (assembly GCF_019279795.1). Lineage (NCBI taxonomy): Eukaryota > Metazoa > Chordata > Ceratodontiformes > Protopteridae > Protopterus > Protopterus annectens. The sequence goes on from NC_056745.1 coordinate 943,109,532, forward strand.
AAAACTGAAAAAGCTTCACTCAGAGCAGAAATGTTAGGGGCTGCCATAGCTGTCATAATGAGACATAGGCGACTTGCTGTGGGTGGTGACAATGCAGATGGTGCCAGACAACCCACAGTGAGGAGACGGAGAAGAGTGTACAGGCCCTGGGTCACCTACCACGGGTTACATGAGCTTGAGATAGTAGAGTGCTATAGAGTGGACAGAGAGCTCCTGCAGCAAATAGTTGAGCTGTGCAGGCCACGCCTCACACACAGAACCAACAGAGGGGAACCCATCCCAGCAGAAACCAAGGTATGTGTTGGCCTAAGAATACTAGCAACAGGTACCTTCCAGAGACCAACTGGTGATATGATGGGGATATCACAGGCATCAGCCTCCAGGGTACTGCACCAGTTCCTGGATGCCATGTCAGCACATGTCGGTGATCATGTATATTTCCCCAATGCCCGTGAGGTATTGGCCAGCAATATGCATCTCTTCCAGCAAATAGCGGAATACCCTGAGGTAGTGGGTGCAATAGACTGCACGCACATATGCATCAAAGCACCAGCCAGTGAGCGGGGTAGGGCCTACATTAACCGCAAGGGCTTCCCTCCATCAACTGCCAGGTCGTGTGTGATGCCCAGGGCATAATAATGAATGTGTGTGCTGGCTGCCCTGGGAGTTACCATGATTCCCACATCTGGCATTTGACACAGCTGTACCAGACATTTGCCAATGGGGACATCCCACACGGACACCTAGTGGGGATGCAGGTTATGCACTGGAGCCGTGGCTGATGACACCCATCAGAAACGCACACACACCTGAACAGGAACGCCATAATGAGGCACATGCACAAACACGTAATGTAATAGAGCATGTGTTTGGGCTGCTCAAGTCATGGTTCCAGTGTCTGGACACATCTGGTGGAGCCTTGCAGTACACACCAACTACATGTACCCAAATTGTCATGGTATGTGCTATGCTACATAATATGATCTTGTGAAAACAGCTACGCCAAACAGCCCCCCACCATTGCCAAGGCCATCACAGGCAGAGCGTGACTCGGAGGAGGAACAACCTGAGCCTGCCCCAGTAGGCAGAAGGAGGCATGCCCAGTATGCCCTGGCCTTGGCAAAGAGGCAACGTATAGCACATACACTGGCTCAGTAGGAACCCTGGGAATGATACCCCCTCTGACTCACTCAAATAATAACAGGGATGCCTAAAATGACATGACCTGCTCACAAACATGTACAGGGAGTGTAATATGTGCATCCGACAGAGGCAGCCCTGCAGCACCACCTGAGGCATGAATGCCATGTGTTAAGTAATGTAACACCATGTACTATATGCACACCTGAGGACTGTGACTAACATCCTACCCTCACCAAGCATCATGCCACAATATGACAATGAGATGATCAATTGCAATAATTGGCTGAAGTATTGCAGTTAGTCAAAGGGGATCCAATGTGTGCCAGCCTGGGATGACATGCTGAGCATGACATGATGCTCCACCTGCTAGGACTGGCGTGCACCTATCAGTGCAGGCCTATGGATACTGGCAAAGGCTGTTGTTACCCACAGCGTGCCCTGAACAGATAAGGCTCAAAACACAAACCTACCTCCATAGGTATCAGAAGGGATAAGAACCTAGATGTAATGCTACCCAATGCCAGAAGTCTAAACAGCAAGATGCATGCAGTCTAAACTCACCCAGTATGGAGAATGTTGATATCTGTGCTGTAATAGAAAACTGGGTCAAGGCTCACAACAGCACCCTAACACTACCAGGTTACACCTCATACTGTGCTGTACAGCCTCAAAACATGGAACAAGCTACAAAAGGAGGGTGACTAGCAATAATTGTCAAGGATAACCACACCCCCATGTTGGTACCACAACAAGAAGCAACATGGACTAGCCATGGTCAAGTAACAGTGGCTAAAACTGCCTCCCAGTTTATAGCCTGCTACAGACTACCGTCACAACACCAGGAACTGCACCTGGCCTAAGTTGCAATACATGAATATATCAAGTCCTCCAAACCACATTATATTGGGTGACTGAAAATACCCAGACATAGACTGGGAGCATTATACTAGCTCCAACACTGTAGGACAAAAGTTCATAGAATCCATAAACCAAAATGCCCAGGAACAACGTACCACTCCCACAAGAGGGGCAAGCATACTGGATGTGATAATCAGCAACATGGGTACTGGATGGCAAGATGAGAAGTGTATTGCTCACTGGTAAGACCAGACCATAGAGTAATCACACTGGATATACACATCCTGACCACAGTCCCTGGCCAGAAAACCACAGTGAAAACATGTGTAAAGCAAAAGTTGCACTCCTCCAAACTGATGTGGAATCCATTAAAGGCCCTGTGCAGGTGCAAAATATGGGCCACACCTCAGAACCTGTTATACAGGCATTCCATGAACACTGCCAGGAATGCTTGGATTATGCAATCCTAAATTAAAACAAGACACAATGCCATACACGCAGGCATCTGACATGGTGGACTCCAGCCATTACCAAACCATGCAAGAGAATGAGGAAGCTACTACATGATAGAGCAAACATAAAAAAAGAAGTAATCACTGATCAGTAGTATGGCAATAAAATATGTCCACACATACAATCCACTAAGGCCAGCTACAACAAGATGAATCTGTGAATCTTGAGGCAATGTTACACCTGCCCCAAGTACACAGACAACCCTCAACTCCCCCCAATAAATACAAATATATGTGAGAGATGCAACCATTTATCCAAACTGGAGGCTGAGCTCCCTCAACTCAGTACTCCCAAAACTAGTCAGGAGGAGAAGGTAACCACACACACCACAAACCCAGTCCCACATAGACCTATCACAACTGCAAACCAAAGACATAAACACAGAAAACATTCCTGGAGGCCCGAATTACAAACACACCACACCAACAGAGGCCTCCAAAGCAGACACCCAATCAAACAACCTCCAAACATAGCACATGCAACACATCGTACACAAAGCTGGTGTGCCAAACAGTCACAGGCCAGAAGGAGAAACAACATGCCTGATACAGTTGTAATAGGTGACTCCATAGTGAGACACGCTGCTGTCCCGCACACCAGACTGAACAAGGGAAAGGGTACAGTAAGCTGCCTGTAGGCTGCTACAATACGCCACATAACACAAGTATGCAGGTCACCCCAAAGCAATTAGAAATATGATGCAGTCATAGTCCATGCTGGTGTGAATGACCTGAGATGTACCTCCCCGGACTACATGAAAAGAGACATAGATGAGCTCTCCGATTATGTAGTCCAGGCCGGTATGACACTGACCGTTTGCAGCATCCTACCCTCAACAAGAATGATGCCACAGTACAAACATAGAATGATCAGTTATAACAAGTGGCACAATTACTGGTGTCATTTCAAGGGGATCCAATGTCTGTCTGCTTGGGATGTCATGCGTGACAAGCCACTCAGCTGTTCCAGGGATGGCTTGCACCTGTTACCCCTGGGCGTCTGGATATTGGATAAGGCTTTTGCCACCTCCATAGAGCCTTTCATAGGCAAGGCTGAAAAGACTAACCCACCACCCTAGAAAACATAAGTGGAAAGAAACATAAGGGTAATGCTGACCAATGCCAGATGTGTAAGCCTCAATATGCACACTCCCGAGGCCCTCCCCAGTATACAGAACATTGATGTCTGTGCAGTGACAGAAACCTTCTGCAAGCCTCCTGACAGCACACCAGCACTACCAGGTTATACCACATATCATGCGTTATGGCCTCAAAACCTGGAACAAAACATAAAAGGAGGGTGAGTATCCATATTCAGCACAGACACCCATACATCCAGGTAACTGACAATGCACAAGGCATTGGAGTCCACCCATGTGCAACTAACCATAGGCAAGACTGCCGTACAGTCTGTAGCATGCTACAGACCACACTCTCACACACAGGAACCCCACCCAGCCATCCTGAAGACACTGGGCAGTATGAATGTCCCACCAAATACCAAACAAGGTACTCACAAATTACCACATAGGTGGTAAACCATTATGTATGGAAGGAGTAATCAGGGACCTAGGGACACAAGTGGACAGTAACCTGTTATGTGATACATTGCCAATGTGGCTAGGAAGACTGTCTATATTGGACACCGTATCATGAAAGGATTCACATCTACGTCAACAGAGGTCATTGTGCCCCTATACAGTTCTCTTATCAGACCCATAATCTAGTACAATGCCTCATTTGGGATGTACCTTACCTGACACCTGCAGCAGTTAGAAAGACCTCAAAGGTACCTCACCAAGTGGATAAAGGGTCTCAAATATATGTCATATGCTGCCTGGCTGTAGACACCCCAGCTGAATGCAGTCACATACTGCCTACACAGAGGCATGGTATGTCTGTTGTACAAGGCCATGTCCAACACAGGAGTAATGGACATGCTCCACCCCAGAAAACTCAAAGCCATCGGAGCTGTGAGAGTGAGAGATGTCAACCTCAACACATAATGAAATAGGATGTGATGGAGGGACAGATACATAAAGGCTCCCCACACCCTGGAACAGAATCCCACCCCATGTTAGGCAGAGCCCCTCACTGACACTCTTCAACAGGAATCTTGCCAAGTGGATGGATGATCGTAGATTTACACTGGGGGTCTTCACTGTGTCACGTTCAGACAGAGGCACAGCAAAGCAAATCATAAATGGCCATAATATTCACATAGCAAGGGGCGGCGAAAGACACACACACTCTGGCTAGGCTTACAAATGCCCTAGGGTGGATAGCCTAGTATGAACCTATGAACCTATGAAGATACAAATTGTACAGGACACTATGGATAATCCCAAAGCTTCCTCAACTGATGGTAGGAACCGTGTTGGGAATTCACAGTATGCTCTGAATCACACAAATATTATAAACAACATACCAAACACACACACATATTGCCAACATACATCCTGACAGGTGCAGTACAAACCCCCCAGAATGCAAAATATCTATCCCAGCAGACTGCTGGCCCCCCTGACATTGCAGATGCTGAGGTAACAGCCAGCCTCTACAAAGCAAAACACACAGCAGCAATGGTATGAGATGGTGTCCTGGGCTGAGTCCAACATGGACTCCAAGAAGAATGGAATGCCAAATCACACTACTGCTCAATGTCAGCCTTACCACAGGATATGTACCCAAAGAGCAGTGTACAACAACAGTGGCCGTTCTCAACAAAGGTGTTGCCTGAATGGATACTGAAAACTACCACCCCAGAATCCTGAGAAGCTTGGTCTGCACAGCTATGGAAAGGATCAGCATGTACCGCAGACATAAAGATATTGGGGACCTACTAACACCGGACCCTACCCAGTGTTGCTTTCTTAAGTGCAGATCCTGCCCCTAAACATGTTTGACTCATTTGAAACAGTCATTAAGGTCATTGATGAGGGCAATGTGGTCCACACAGCGTAGCTGGACCTTGCAAAGGCTTCCATACAATACCCTATGTGTTCATTATAGATATGCTCACCAGCTTAAATATAAACCCCTATGTCAGTAGAGGGGTTGCAAACCAGACCAAGGACAGAACTGACATGGTCAGACATGCTGCAGCCATGTCAGACTACAAACCAAATATAACTGGCATCCCACAAGGCTTGGTCCTGGGACCTCCCTCGTTTGGTATATATGTCCCATAGGTACAGGCCAACATGGAAGGACTGTGTCTGAACATGTTTGCAGAGGACTACAAACTGCCCACCATATCTGATCCTCCAGCTGGCACAAGCATCCCACAAAAGGGCCACATAGAAACAGACGACTGGTGCCATAGCCACGTCAGCAAGCTAATTGCAGAAAAGTGTATAGTCAACCCCCGTGGATATACAGTAAGTGCCCACCAATTACCACATAGGTGTTAACCCATTACATACTTAACATGTAATGGGAGACCTGGGGACACAAGATGATAGATATCCTGCATTGGACAAACATGTGGCTGTAGTGTTTACAGAAACATACCATATACCCACCTAATCATGAAGGTTGTCAGATCTAGATAAGGGGAGGTCATTGTGGCTCTGCAGTCATCCTTCATCAGCGTTACAATTGACTACAATAGCCCCTGTGGGATGTACCTCAGCAGACACCTCCATCAACTGTAAAGTCCCCAACAGTACCTCACCAGGAGTATCAAAGAGCTTGAACAGATGCCATGTGTTGCCTGATTAAACGAACTGTAGCTACACACACTGCCATACTGCCCACCCAGAGGCAAGCTGTGCCTGATGTATAAAGCCATGTCCAAGCTGGAATCAATAAACATGCTGCACCTTGTACAATCTGAATGGCAGTGAGCTATGCACATGAGAGACCTGAACCCCAGCACTGACATACATAGGACAAGCTGTACTGCATGATCCATAACACAGAAGCCACCCCCACTCATGAGTAAACTCCCAGTACAGGTTATCCATAGAGTCACTCATCGATTCTCCTCAAGAGAAATCTTGATGAGTGGATGGGAGATGGTAGGTTTACCCTGGGTATCACTGTTATGTCACAGGTAGACGGAGGCACAGTATACTAACCATGACATATGTCATGGCAAACTCCACTTACAATGTGTGTCGAAGGACAAACACACTCTCCGACTAGCATTAGAAATGGTCTAAGGCACATCACTAGTGTTTGCAAATGTACACCTATGTTGTGGAATACACTACAAATGTTGGACAAGCCTGGTTTAAGTAGTTCATATCTGAACATAATGCAACATGGTCAGATGTGCACAACTGGCCCCTAACCAGGCTGTTGTGCTCACTATGGAACTGTAAAGCAGTGATAGGACTAAAGCCCAGGATACTGTCCACCACACTCAAAGTACTGAACTAGTACACTATACGGTACTACAGTGTTAGGTCAGTATGAAAGGATGTTGACAACTGTATGCAAAGTATCCCATGCAAACCCTGCAGGCACAGTATAATCCCTGTTGTATTCACACACAAAGCAGTTGGACAGTAACTACACAACATGACACACAACACACAACCATAAACGGGAGATATTTGTTGAAGTTCACACTCATCCACAAATGTGGTGGGCTGCAGAGTTCAACATATGGAAAGCTCACACTGGGCATGCTCGCACACTTTGATAAATGAGACATATGTCAGACAACATGCCATGGGAAGGCTGAACTGGGCATGCTCACACACTTAGGCCAAATCTCAGTTTAGCAGTTGGCCACACATATCTGGTATTTGTACGTGTTATTCCATGAACCAACCACATTACAGCAATCTGCCCAGTGCAGACAGTTAAATGACTACAGAGACATAAGTGATATAGTGGATCCCTCCCATATGCAAACATCTTCCGCAGATACACAAGTTGTTCATACAAACAGGGAATGCTATGGCAATAAAGACCTGCAAACAGTCTATCAGCAACAAATAATGTGCATCTAACAATTAAACATATGGGTGTAGAGGTCAACACTAAGCTGTTTGCCCTAGGGAATAACAGCTTAGCCAGAGTGTGCTTTGCATCTGCCTCCCCAGTACAGTAGGCTACTGTGCCACTGTAAAGTAGGTCACATAAGGCACCGTGTGAGGCTAGTGTGCTGTGCCTCTGTCAAGCAGGGACACAGTGGAGATCCCAGGGTTTGAATTTGCTAAGCCACAGCCATGTTGTTGGTGTGTGCTGGAAGAGGGTTGCTGAGGACCTCTAACAGTAAGTGGGTGTCAATAACAGACTGAGGGGAGCCTTATCTGCATTGTCTGGACAATTTCACTGTCAACACTGTGTCGTGATGATTATGAGGGATTGAAGTGTCGTGCTGGTACTGTTCAGAGATGTCCTCCCCCTGTGGGCTACTGCTCTGCAATGTATTAGCTCACTCTGTCTGTTGGACAGCTCATATATGGCTGGTGTACATCTAAAGGTGTCCTGTTGTGGAGCAGTCATGGGTATATTTGGGATAGCATGATCAATGCAAACCTTCCACATGCTCATAGAATGCAATTGTCAAGGATTATGCAGAGTGGCCTGTATACTCCCCCAGCATGGGTCCTTTGAAGTCTTCAACCACAGTCTTCACAAGTGTAAAGTCTGCTTTTGATAAATACAGTTTGTTTGCAGTGACAACCTTGCCTGGGGGTGGGGATGGGATATGGATGGCCAGGGAAAGGTGGGTATAGTCAGATATCAACAATGGTGGTCTACCTCTGGTGTGGAACAGTGAGTGCCCATGTTGTAGATGGTCAGGTGCAATATGTATTCCCCCTTGTGGCTGTGGTGAGTGGTTCTGCCATAGCACATGGACTCACAAATTGTAGTGGCTGTAAGGTAATGTTGTAGAGGCCTGAGTAGTTCCCACACACAATATGCCTGTACCTGACGTTAACAACTGGAATGGTGTATGTGAACACCTGCATATCTTGGCACTGTTCCCAGGAAAGCAAAGTGTGTGTCCTGGATGTGGAAGGGGTGGTCAGGACTGGTTGTGTTGTGTGTTACAGGTCCTGTGGTCACGAAGCATGGTATAAAACATAACCTGCCAGTGCGATGTGCAGATCTGACCCTGACGTAGGTGGCTGCAAATGCATATATATGCTATCCCCCACCTGACAGGTCATACTAGATGTACCTACCTCTGTAGAAATAATGATGTCAGCACCCTATAAATACTGCAGGTGCAAAGCAGATGCCCAGTAATTCGGATAGTGCGCTCTGCTAATGCGTCTCCCTCAAGTGTCGTAAATTAGTTAGGTAGGGGTTTGAATCCTGCAAATGTTCAGTGTGTGTGTGGGTGAGTGGGGTTGGTCTGTGTGAGGGAAATGTCCCTTTTGGCAACTGGGAAAACACACTACAGGATGCACATTCCCCTTTCTAAACACTGATGATGTCAGCACCCTATAAGTAAAGCAGGAGAAGGGAAACCTCCCAGTAATGCAAATAGCTCGCTCCACTAGTGCGTCTATCTCGAGTGTCATAACATAGTTAGGTAGAGGTTTGAATCCTGCAAATGCTAAGTGTGTGTGGAGGGGGTTAGTGTGTGTGCAAGTCTGTATGAAAGAAATGTCCCTTTTGGCAACTAGAAGAACACACTACGGGATGCACATTCCCCTTTCTAAACACTGATGATGTCAGCACCCTATAAGTAAAGCAGGAGAAGAGAAACCTTGCAGTAATGTGAATAGCGTACTCCGCTAATGGGTCTGTCTTGAATGTCATAACATAGTGAGGTAGGGGTTTGAATCCTGCAAATGCTAAGTGTGTGTGGAGGGGGTTAGTGTGTGTACAAGCCTGTATGAAAGAAATGTCCCTTTTGGCAACTAGGAGAACACACTACAGGATGCATATTCCCCTTTCTAAACACTGATGATGTCAGCACCCTATAAGTAAAGCAGGAGAAGGGAAACTTCCCAGTAATGCGAATAGCATGCTCCGCTAATGTGTCGGTCTCAAATGTCATAACATAGTTAGGTAGGGGGTTTGAATCCTGCAAATAGCAAGTGAGTATGGGGGAGGGTGAAAATAGTGTGTGTGTAATTACATGTGTGCAAAAACTGACCCTTTTGCCAACCAGTACAACACACCAGCTGCTGCATATTCCAATCTCTACACAGAGATGATGTCAGCACCCTACAAGTACAGCGGAAGAAGGCAAATCTCCCAGTAATGCAAATAGCATGCTCTGCTACTGCGTCTCTCACTACTGTCATAGCACAGTTAGTTATGGCATTGGATTCCAGACATGCCACGTGTGTTTTTGTCACAAAGAATGCCCATGTGTGTGGGTTGTTGTTCACAATAATGCATGACATTGATTAAACCAGTAATAGCAATAGACACAGATGATGTATGTGTATGCCAAATACACATATGTACCTGTGACCTTCAATAGTTACCATGTCTGACACCTGCCACATGTGAATACATGGCATTTGCACTGGATAACATTATGACTGTGGTCTTCTGTGCGGGTGCTGCATGTGGTATGTGTATATACAGTGTGATATGTAGATGGTATCAACCTAGCAGCGAGGGATACACATCTGGTCTGGGGCATATAGTCTACATGTTGTTGATGAACAGGTGCTGCATGTTTTCACCTGTTGTGGGAGTGGTAACAAGTTGTTCCATAGCAATGCAGTGACTACATGCTAGGAACCTTTCAGTTAGGGTGTTGTAGCTACAGTAATTCATCAGCATTCAGTAATACGTCAGCATTCCTGGTGAGGGTATGATGCCAACCAAGGTCAGGGTCATACCAGCCTGTGCCACATGCTCAGAGAGCCCTTCCATGTTCCCTATCGTGTAGTCCAGGGAGGTACATCACAGGTCAGCCATAGTGGCATGGACAATGAATGAGTCATATGTGTCCATGCCTCTGACTGACCTGTATGCTTGTGTTATGTGGTGGACCATAGTGCCCCACGGGCATATCACTGTGACCTTCACCTTGTCCAGCCTGGTGAGCGTGACCTCACTGTACCGGACAATAAAGGTACCTAACACAACTGTAGCCAGTGTATTGTCTAGCTGTACAGGCTGTGACTGTTTGGCACACAGGATTTGTGTGCCATGTGTTATGCGTGATGTGTTCTGGCATAACGTATGCCTGTGTGCCAGCTGCAGAGGTGTCTGCCACTCAGGCAGGATGCTATTCTTAGGCTCCATGAATGGCCCAGTGTGTTCACCTGCTTGTATTGCTGTCAGTGTAGGTCTACATCAGACTGGTATTGTAGTCACTGTACTATTTCATGCCACCTGACAGGTTATGCCAGTACTGGGTTCAGAGTGCTTAGTCCCCAGTTTGGCTATGTGGTTCCATCTCATACATGTGTTGTACATCCATGTGTAGGGGAGAGGGTTGACTGTGTACATGTGGCAGCTGTGACATTGCCACATGACCCACATATTCCACAACTGTACCATAGAGGTGACTGACAACTGACCTTTGCACATGCTACCATAGTATTGTGATTGCCATGGTGATTAACAGCAAATAGGGCCAATGGGGAACAAGGTACATAGGTTCATAGGTTCATAGGTTCATACTAGGCTATCTGCCCTAGGGCAGTTATCAACCTAGCCAGAATGTGTTTGGCTGTCACCATCCATTGTAAATGTATCTTGCTATGCCCTTTCTCGAGGTTAGTATACTGTGCCTCTGTCTAACAGTGACACAGAAGTGATACCCGGGGTAAACTTATGATGTCCCATCCACTCATCAAGATTCCTCTTGAAGAGAGTCAATGAGGGACTCTGCCTAACCTGGACTGGGATTTTATTCCAGAGTGAAGGGAGCCTCTGGGTTATGAATCTGTCCCTCCAGTATGTCCTATTTATTTCAGTGCTGAGGTTGAAGTCTCTCGAGCGTGTAGCTCGATGGGATTTGGATATTCTGAGGTGCAGCATGCCCATTAATTCCGGGTTTGACATGGCTTTATACATCAGGCACAGATCGCCTCTGAACAGGCGGTATGCCACTGAGTAGAGCTGGAGTTTCTTTAACCAGTCAGCATATGGCATCTGTTTGCGCCCTTTGATCCTCTTGGTGAGGTACTTTTGGGGTCTTTCCAGTTGCTGCAGGTGTCTGGTAAGGTACATCCCAACAGGGGTATTGTACTCAATTATGGGCCTGATGAGGGATGAGTAAAGAGGCACGATGTCCTCCCCTGATCTAGATGTGAATCCCTTCATGATGAGGTGGACTATATAAAATGTTTTTCTAACCACTTTGGCCACATGGTTGTCAAATGAGAGATTGCTATCAACTTGGGTCCGCAGGTCCCTAATTACTTCTTCTGTACTTAATGGATTACCACCTATGTGGTACTTTGTGGGCACTTTGTTTTTGCCAAAGGGGATGACTATACACTTTTTGGCATTCAGCTTGAGGCCATGGCTCTGGCACAAGTTGTCTGTTTCTATGAGGCCCTTTTGGAGGATGCTTGTGTCGGCTGGAGAGTCAATTATGGCGGCCAGTTTGCAGTCATCTGCGAATTCGGTCAGCCACAGTCCTTCCGTGTTGGCCTGTACCTCCGATAAATATATACCGAACAAGAGAGGTCCCAGGACTGAGCCTTGTGGGACACCACTTGTAACTGGTTTGGAGTCTGGCATGGCTCCAGCAATTCTAACCATGTGGGTTCTGTCCTTGAGCCAGTGTGCAATCCATCTAGTGACATAGGGGTTTATATTTAAGCTGGTGAGCTTCTCTAGAATGCCCAAATGGGGTATTGTATCGAAGGCTTTTGCGAGGTCCAGGTAGGCTGTGTGGACCACCTTCCCCTCATCAATGGCCTTGGTGACTGTTTCAAAGAAATCAACCAGGTTTGAGAGGCAGGATCTGCCCTTAACAAAGCCAAACTGGGTATGATCCAGTGTCTGTAGGTCCCCAATATCTTTATTTATGAGGTCCATGATGATCCTTTCCATAGCTTTGCAGACCAAGCTAGTCAGGCTTATGGGGCAATAGTGTCCAGGATCCATTGAGGCACCACCTTTCTGTAGAGGGACCACTGTTGCTGTACGCCACTCTTTGGCCACATATCCTGTAGTAAGGCTGGGATTGAACAGTAGTTTTATGTTTGGGTGTAGCTCTTCTTGAAGTTCATGTAGGACACAGCCTGGGACACTGTCTGGTCCCATTGATGCAGTGTGTATTGCTTTGGAGAGGGCGGCTCTTACCTGAGCATCTGAGATGTCAGGGGGGCAGCACTCTGCTGGGATAAATATTTGCCCTTTCGGTGTGGAGGGGGGGGAGTTTGCACTGAGCCTGTCAGCTAGGATGTTGGCAATGTCTGTGGGTTTGGTGTTTCTATTGACATTTTGGACTTCCTCTGAGCATATCTGGGAATTACCACCCAGGTTCCTAACATAACTAAAGAAAGCCTTGTGATGATGCTTAGTGTCCTGTGCAATTTTCTCTCAAAGCTGGCCTTAGACAATCTTATGAGTGCCCGTAGTTTTTTGCTAATACTGATCAGTGATGCCTTCCCTTTTCGGGATTTTGCTGTATCATTTAGTAGCTTCCTCCTTCTATTGTATAGTTTGTTTATGGCTGGGGTCCACCAGACAGGACGTCTGCCTTTGGAGGATTGGGTCTTGGTTTTATTCGGGATCGCATGATCCATGCATTCCTGAAGGTATCCATAGAATGCGTTTATGGAGGAATGTGCGGTCTGGTCCGTATTTTCCACAGGCCCAGGGGCTTTGAAGGTTTCCACCTCAGTTTTGAGGAGTGTGAATTTGCTTTAGAGAAGTTGTTCACTGTGGTTTTCTGGGCAGGGGGTGGGGTCGGGATGTGAATATCCAGTGAGATTAGTTTATGGTCTGATCTTACCAGTGAGGGATACACTTCTGCTCTGGAGCATAGAGTCCCCATGTTGGTGATGATCAGGTCCAGTATGTTTTCCCTTCTTGTGGGAGTGGTAACAAGTTGTTCCATAGCATTTGAGTTCATATATTCTAGGAATCTTTGGGCTAGGGTGTTGGAGCTAGAGTCATGCTCCCAGTCTATGTTTGGGTAGTTGAAGTCACCCAATATAATGGTGTTTGGAGAGACCTTCATATTTTCCACTGTTCTCAGGAAGGCCAAGTGCGGTTCTTGGGTTTGGGAGGGTGGTCTGTAGCAGGCTATAACCTGGAAGGCAGTTTTACCCATTGTTAGTTGCACATGGATAGTCTCTGATGCTTGGTGCTTTGCCACCAACCTGGAGGTGTGGGTATCTTTAATGAATATCAATACTCCCCTCCTTTGTGGTTCGGTCCAAGTTTTGGGGCTGAAAAGCATGGTATGAGGTATAACCTGGTAGTGCTGGGGTGCTCTCAGTAGCCCTGAACCAGGTATCTGTTACTGCACAGATATCAATGTTCTCCATGCTAAGGAGAGTTTCGAGTGCATGCATCTTGAGGTTTAGACTTCTGGCGTTGAGTAGCATTACTCTTAGTTTCTTATCCCTTGTGATACCTATGAAGGTGGGTGTGTCATTTGAGCCTTGCCTAACAAAGGCACTATGGGGCAGCAAGAGCCTTTGCCAATATCCAAAAGCCCAGGGGTGACAGGTGCAAGCCATCCCTAGTGAAGCAGGTGGTTCAACAGAAGATGAGTATGTGAGGGTGTAGTGCCTGTGATTAGTTAGCAGTGGCATATATGACTGCTCACGTGGACAAATGCCAGGTAAGTCATATGCAATGTGTCCCAGGCAACGTACATGTGAACAGGACAAACAGTGACGTTCTGTCAAGTGAGACATGGACATATATATAGTAAGCTATGCAGATGTCACTAGGAGTCCACAGAAGCTCTGTAACTATGCATTGCAGGTGGGATCAGTATTCCAGGGTAATTGCAAGCAAACATGCATGCAAACAAAGCTACGGTAAGCAGGGCTGCATGTAGTCCATTGTACAACAAACAAGCTGTACCACTTCCAGTAGGTAACACTGCAAATATGCAGGCACTATGCACATGTACATGGAAATACACAGGTCAGATGGCTAGGGTCCAGTCTCAGCGCACACAAGTGTACAGACCATGTACCATCAGGATGTACAATAACTGGATGGAAACCCATGTGCTCATACCTGCAGTAATACACATGTCAAATAACAGACACCGAGCCTTCACTCAGTGGTTCCATACTTAGTAGGATGTATGCTACCTGGCCTGCCACCACAGTATCCCTGACATGTATGGGGACTCTCCCTCCTGTGACAGTTAGTTTTGTGTGTTGGGGCTGTCTAGCATGGTATGAGATTTGAGCTTGCAGTGCTAGGGTGCTCCTGTGTGTCCTGTACCAGTCATGTAGTACTGCACACATATCAACATCCTCAAGCATCCACATTGCAGAGTCCAGTGTGGGCAACATGCCACTTGCAGTTTACATGTCCATCATTGTGTATTAATACTTTCATTACCTTATCCCCTGTGCTACCTATGTATGTAGCCTTCTGTTGACATCCTTACCACCAGTATGCCAACATGTGCAGATGATACACTATGGTACTTACCATGGGTGTAGACAACAGTACATGACAATCATACCCTTATGGCATCAGGCATGCTGTGATATACCCACAATTATTTCAGCACACAGTACTGTTAACAACATGATACTATTACTACACGTCTATGTAGTCACCCTGTGCATCAGCAACATGTTAACCTGTACCTGCACTGATGTTACAGATTGCAGGAGGTGGCACAGTTTCATCATATGCACAGGGTGTGAACTTGGTATGCCTGAGTCAGCCACCGATACCACCAATTGACATGTATGTGTATGTGTGTTGGTGAGGGACAGCAGTACAAGGTGGGGCAATGTTGATGAAGTGTGTGCGTGTATGCGGTAGCCCTAGGTGTTGTCAATTTGCATGTGTGTATGGATGCACACAGTTCCACCTCATGGCTGCCATATACTGGTGTTTGTGGACAGCCACAGACTGTACCTGCCAGGTCATACAGATCAGTGTCTCTGGCCACTGACACGGTACCTGTGCCTTGCAGGGGTGCTATGGACCGTATCCGGTACCAACCCAGACTGGGTACTGTCATCAGAAGCAGGTGTTCATTGACTGGACACAGATCCCTGTTGGGCCTGGCCAGAGCCACGTGCATGTGGTCTCCTGGGGCGGTCTGATGACAGCACAGACCCAGCATTGCTGGGGCTGCTGCTGGCACGATGGGGGCGGCCGCAGCCCTGTTGTCGTCCGCGATGACTGCCAGCTGCTGCTATTGCTGGCATACTCCCACGTTGACGCCTCAACCGTCCACCATCGCCCTGGCTCATGGACATGTAGTTGTAGAACCGGTCTAATATGTCCCCACAATGTCTGTCTATGACATCGGTGAAATTACGGATGGCAGCCGCAATGTCACGCATACTGTCAGTCATGGTTGTGCGACATGCTGTCAGCTCCCTCAGACCCTGTCTGGTGTACCGTTCCATACGTGACTGTGCCTGCATGACAGCCCGAAACATAGCTGAGGTTGTAAGACCTCTGTGGGCACATCTGACAGGGGCAGTACGCCCATGGATGCTCCCACGAGAACCCCTGGACATCTGTCTGTGTGGTACCATCTCAGGGCCATGCCCATGGCTGCTGTGTGGGGAGGCATGTGCCACAGATACCACATTACCCTGGTCAATGCCCACTGTATGCTGTCCATCACCTAGGGACATTGGTGACAAAGGGTGTATTGGCAGGATAACTGTGCATTGATGGGGTTGACAGCTGTGTACTGTCAATCGGCTGACCAATGATGGACCCTGGCATACCTTCCTGTGCCATTACACAGATGTCATCATTATCAGTACCTATAGCACCTGCTTCAGATTCCCTGCTGCATGACACCAGAGCAGCACCAGAACCTGTGAGAGGGAAACAGGAAACACAGTTTACAATGTCTACACAATATTACCAGTGATGCACACATCCACACATGCACAGGTCCAGACATGCACAGGTGCACACATGCACACATGCACAGGTGCACACATGCACACATGCACAGGTGCACACATGCACACATGCACACATGCACAGGTGCACACATGCACACATGCACACGTGCACACATGCACACATGCACAGGTGCACACATGCACACGTGCACGCATGCACACATGCACACAGTTGTACACTACTCAGTATGTGAGATATCAACACACAGACACAGACACACCTGCATGCATACACAGAGCACTACTAAGTGAGCCTAATATTACTATTACTATCAAGACTATTAAAGGTATTGTTAATACACACTCACCAGCATGGATAGGCTGCATTGCTGTTACACCGGAGGGACCTGCAGAAGTGAGGAAACTAATGTCAGTGGGCACGACTGTGCCATTGTTACTGAGTATGATACAGGTCAGTAGTACAACAGTCGCCTTTCACAGGTCAGCTGCTGATATTGAGGATATCACACTTGAACATTAAATACTATGATGACAGCTACAAACCAAGGACACACCTCACACATGCATTAACTACCAGTGTACACAACAGTCAACTATACATATTGCATATTACCTGCACGCTCATAGTCTTGCTGCTGCGTGGCTCCAGCCTCAATCATAATGCATGTCTGCTGCTGTTGTTGTTATTGGCGTACTGGAGCCAATACACTCATGAGTAGTCCCTCCAGTCTGGTGAGTGGGGGATGTGTAGCCACCCCACCACCTGTGGCGACCTGTTGCCTGTGGATATCTGATGCACGCTGACAGACATTTCTGATTAAATCACTGCAGTGATGTCGTACCTGCTCATATGTCCTATTATGCGTGCCTATGTCATTTACCCGATGGACCAGGTCTTGCCACAGTGCAGCTCTCTCCTACTGATTCTGGCTGGTGCGGGAAAAGAGTATTGCATAATCCCGCACCAGGCTCTGGTGTATCTCCTCATCCTCAGCTGTGGAGTAAGCTGGATTTCGCCGGTGAGCCATGTTCCTGAAAAAGGAAATAACCTGATATCAGCAATATATGTCAGCAGAATTTGGCACACATACTACACATGCTACTCGACTGTTATGATACGACATATATATATGCACATATATAGCATCTGTCTGTCTATTGGTGGATACACATGTAAATGGCCAGGTATCAGTGCTCAGCCAGCAACTGTGCAACAGTACCTGGCACACTCCATACGACATACTACCAAACCCCAGCAGTCAGAACACTGATTCAGGTCCAGAGCACCTCCTCACTCTGGGGGTTTGTCTAGGTACTGTATGGGCTACATCATCAACTACTGTGAGCTGACCACAAACGAATTGCCTTGGATATACATATCCCACCTCCACCACCAGCACAAACGACTATAGTGAATAACATTGCAAATGCAAACATTACACTTTGTAACAGTGACATGGTATCCTTTCCGCCCACTGGGCCAGTGGAAGACACAACCCACAATGCTGACCCCTTCACAAATGCTTTCTACGGACATCTCCGAGAATGCATGGATCATGCAGTCCCATATATGGCCAAGACACTCTCCACAAAGGGACAGCATCCTGTCTGGTGGACCCCAGCCATAGACCGATTGTATTACAAAAGATGGAAGCTACTGCAAGACAGATCATAATTCCATAAAGGGAAGGCATGTCTGAGCAGCACTAGTAAGGATCTATTTTCCCCTCATACAAACATCCATGGGCAACTTTGAGAGGGAAATCAAGAGGGACACTACAGATAACCACAAGGCCTTCTTCAGTTATGTTAGCAACCTGGTCAGAATCCCTCCACTATGCTCATAGTTAGTACACAACAACAAATAATTCACTGAAACCACAGATATTGACAACATTGTGGCAGACAGGTTCAGTGCAGGTTTCACCCTCCCTCTCCCCCAAAATAAGACATAGTTATCCCAGCTGACTGTAACCTCCCTGTCATCACAGATGTCCAGGTGAGAGCCACCCTCAGGAAAGCAGAATACACAACATGAATGAGACCTGATGGTATCCCCGGTTGCATGCTACATGAACTCCGACAGGAGCTAAACACACATATAGAAGTGCTATGTAACACTAGCCTGACTACAGGATATGTACCTGTACACTGGTGCACAGCAGCAGTGGTTCCACTCCACGAAGGAGGCACCTCAACATACCAATACAATACAACACAATACAATACATTACAACACAATACTATACAATATGCTATTGCTCCTGGGACTACAGCAGCATACTGTTCTGCTACCCTGACCATTGTGACACATGTGGTGTGATGATACCTGCTGCTGTCAGACAGTTACACAGGGTGACTCATATGGCATATTACCTATCTGACTAACATTCAGCAGGGGTATGTGTGACATGTACTCATGGGGAGTCTTGCTTCTTAACACTGTGTGGTTTATTGCAGGGTATGTCTTATCTGTGGGTAGGAACCTTTACCTCCACATGTGCTCTCTATTGCAGTGGCACAGATGACACACAGCAGTCATTTAGGTTGTGGATGGTGTGAGGTGTTACTATGGTTGTTGGACATCTGTCATGGGTGTGACTTAAGTATGTAAACCCAGGAGTGGTAACCTCTATGTGGGTAGTATGTGTGTACTTTATGGTGTTGTCAGTCACTGTGCATTGGTAATGTGTTTGAGTGCATTGTCACAGTGTTGTACATGTCACTGTGTCCTTCTCCATATCTGTAGCTGTCATGTGAGGTACATACCATGGCAGCCATTATGTGGTGTGGAGGGGTACACTGACCTACATGTCCATAGCTGACACACCATGTCTGCTGACACATACCATGTGCAGGTATTCCAGGAATAGTGTGCCACTGTGAATATCATTGGGGGGACTATTGTACACATTTATGACCCTGTTCACCCCTGACATATGCAGTGGTGGGCAGCCAATCACATATCTGGTGGTTACTGGTGTAGGTGATTTGAAATGGGGTATGGTACTCCAGTTTTGACACTGGTGTTCACTCCATGCCTTTGTCACCAGGCACCTGTTGCAATACATCTGTACACATGTGCCTCACTCAGAATATATATACATCTCTCTCTCTCTCTCTCTATATATATATATATATATATATATATATAGATATGTATAGATATGTATATAGATATATCTATATGTATATATATATATATATATATATATATATATATATATATATATATATATATATATATATATATATATATATATATATATACATATACACATATATATATATTGATGTACATATATTGCTATAGATATGGAGAGGGGGGTGTGACAGAGAGTGGGTGAGAGTGACAGAGGGGGTGGGACAGGGGATGTTGAGGTCGTCATATACAGTCATACCTGTAGATAGTCAGATCTGTCTGTCTATATATTGATGTACATATATTGCTATAGATATGGAGAGGGGGGGTGTGACAGAGAAGGAGTGAGAGTGACAGAGGGGGTGGGACAGGGGGTGTTGAGGTCGTCATATACAGTCATACCTGTAGATAGTCAGATCTGTCTGTCTATGTATATGTATCTACATATATCTATATCTGTATGTGTGTATTACATATATATGTTTGTACATATTCTATCTATCTACATCTGTCTATGTATTCCTACATCTCTCTCTATGTATGTATACATATATGCATATTTTATATATATATATATATATATATATATATATATATATATATATATATATATATATATATATATATATATATATATATATATATATATATATATATATACATACATATTTTGACATACATACGTATCCATATGATAGATAGGTATATCAACATGTTTGTTTACCATACTGTATACACACACTAACATACTGCTAAACATACATAACTGTGAAACCTACTTTGTACATTGCACTACAACCTACATTCAACCTACATTGATATGTGCACATAGATGCTCTCACATACAAATGTATGTACAGCCTTCACTGATAGTTGCTGTATGTCCCCTGCCCTTTGCACATCTTCATATACATATGGATACAGACCAATGACACATATGGAGGGTTCACAGTATGTAGACCTTTATAGTATTACTTTACATTACCTGTGTTTGTCACAGCTGCTTGTGTTGCCATCTGGTTTTGTGTCCTGCTGCTCCACTTGCCAGTTGTCAGCTTTCAGGTGGCTGTTGCTGACCAGTTTTGTTTGTGTATGTTTAATTTTGTTTTTCTCTGTCTCTGTCTCTGTCTCTCTCTCTCTCTCTCTGTCTCTCACTTCCTCCTCAGGGTGCAATGAAAAGTATTGCATGTGTGGACTGGGAGTACAGCATGCTTTCGTAGGTATCTGCATATGTCCATGTGATGGCCTCTGCACCAATTGTTAGCCAGCATTTGCTAATTGCATGCAGCCAGTTGGGTACTGATTGCAGTTCTCACTGTGATTTCAGAACAGTGCTATAAAAAGGTATGTGAGATAGGCGTAGCCCTTTCAGATTTTAAGGGCAGGGACCATGCTGGTATGCTGTGGACAATGTTCTGTGAGTGTAAAGGTTAGTATCTCTCTCATATTTCCAGCTGTGTTGTAGAATAACATTTCTGCATTCATTTATCCAGTTTCCTGTACTAACTGTGTGTGTGTACACTGACACCTACGACTACTACTACTGTTAATGTGTGTGTGTGTGCTTTCCTGTGGGACATGTGGTGTAACTGGTGTATAGCAGTGGCTCTTACACTTTGTTGCTATGGCTTCAATATTTGCCCTTTACAGTCACTACTTGTATGCCTGCTAGGTGTCCTGACTGTAGTGTGCTGCTGTGGCTTTCCTATTTTCCATGTACATTCACACCTTGGAATGCTTGCTATATCTGCTAGGGTGTTACAGCATGCAGTGTGGTCTGGCCATGGTGTGGGCCTTGACATCTATTAGGGTATTTGAGTATGCTGCTGAGCAGGCCCCAGACACTCTCAGGTGCATCTGTTATCTGCCTCATGGAATGGTACATATCAGTGGGGTACACCCATTAAATTGTCTGGTATGCTGCAGTTCTGACTGTGGGATAGCATGAGCATATGTATTACTACACTTTTTCTGCCATGCAAGTGGTGCATACTTTCAGGACTTCATAGTTACCATTGCATGTGTTGTAACACCTTTCTGCCTACTGTTTGTACATTTCACATGGAGTCTGTGGGGCATTCCTGTAACTCAGTCACTGTTGCTATCTCTAGGCTCTTAACTATTCAAATATGGTGGTGTCAGACCTCTCATGTGTACAAATATTTGCAGGTTGTCCACATTTCTGCCTCATATTTTGGTCAATATCTCATGCACAGCTTTTTCTGGCAAATCACTCTGGGCTCAAGTCAGAATATAGTGACAAACATTTAAGTTTCAGACTTCATACCCTTCCAAACATCCCACAGAATGTAGAACCTGTTACTCTCTGAACTGTCTAAGTTTGTTGTAACATTATTTGTAATGTATCCCTGGTTTTGGCCCTTTGCTCCACATATTTTATTACTTGGTCCGGATGTGTTCCTGTAACAGGTTGTGGGGAATGGGCAGTGATTATCCTGCTGTGAGTATGTGTGTGGCTTGCATGGTGCTACAGTGACATTATTACCTACTAGCTACCAACTAGCATGGCTGTTTCTGTTCACACGCTACTATCATAGATATCCACCAGATTTGACAGTAAATATACATGACATGCTTTGTGTACTACACATCCTATATTCCCTTTACATTCATTCCTACTATTACATGATATATTTATTTTAGCACAATGTTCTTGTATAACAGTCATGGCTTAGTGGTAAGTCATGCAGACTAGTGTTTCCAAGGTCCTGGGTTCGGGACTGACAGTGGGATTTTATTTTACTTTTGAACTGACTACAGGACCTGTCAATCAGAGTGACTAAGGCACTTTTAAGCAGTTGTAACCAGGTTAGCGCTGGTTTGCGTGGAGCTCACGCATGCGCACTGGCGTTCAGCTCCGCGCACACCCGCTTACAACCGCTTAAACGTGCTTACTCTTGCGCAAACCCGCGCTATTTTCTTTGAAAGAAATGAAAATGGGGAGACAGGAAAGTGGTGAAAAAGGGGTCACAAAGAGGATAAGACAGTAGGGAAACAAGCTTGGGTTTTGCAGGAGGGATGTAGGTAAGACCCATAGCTGCCCATTTCTTCATCAGCAACAGCTGTGCATATGTTTGCAATTTGGTGTGACATTTGAAACCTTCCACCCCTGAGAGAGGTGTAAGGACAACAATAATACTTGTTGTACAGCCAATTGTAATTGACAGTTTCCATGTCCAGCAGACATGTGTGAGAAATGGGCAGCTATGTATGGGGCGTAATTTTTTTGTGGGTACAGAGTGCCTTTTTTTTTTATTTTTTCTTTTTCAGGTGAGAGTGGTATGTCAGGTGAAGGAAGTTGGTATAGCTGGGGAGGTAGGTTGGGTAGGTCAACAGACAAGACAAACAAGACGCATACAGGCACGGTGTATGACCCGTGTGGGGGGGTTACACAATTGACGGGGACGGAGGTTGGGATATCCAGAGCCCATGAGCCCACAAATGGCAACAGTGGAACTGATATCCCCACCCATGGGCAGTTGCCACTGTTCCTTCACTGCCCAGGACGGGGCTGTGCTGGGGGCTGTGTAGGCCGGGCAACAGGCATGCCCGTAAGTTGTGCCACCTGTGCCTCAAGCTGGCGTAGGGACCCAAGAACAGAGTCCTGTATCTCCCTACGCACCACAGTCCGGACGCTACGGAGGGTGAGTGGTGGTTCTCCTCCAGCCATGCTTGCAGAGGGGGTTGGGCCCCATCCCCTGCAGCGCTTCCACCTGCAGGTGGCACAGGGCCACCGGAAGAGGGTCCAGACTGGGCACTAGTGCCAGGTGCACTCACCAGCTGAGGTGGGAGAGGTGGGTCCACTGGAACTCGCCTTCCCTGTTGTCCTATGTTTTGCATTATGTCATGACAGTTTGGGTTAGTAACATACAATACCATTCGCAATTAGTTGTAACAGCATGCATTAGTATTCCCATTAACCAAACACCCAGATATTCACACCATTGAACAGCGAGCATAACACATGCATAATTTGAACAGCAATACACAGTCCAACAACATGCAGGGTTGATTGATGGCAACAGGCCATCAGGTTTGGATGTATGAACAGGGCAGATGCATCAACGTACATGCAAATATTTATGACCCAACAGGACAAATGTCCAGGGGTGTTAATTGTGATTGCACATACCAATTTCACATGGAATGGATTATATGTGGTTATAGGGTGGGGTGAAGAAAGTATTATTAACACCTTCGAATACCAATACATATGCTGTACATTTCTAATAGCTACAGATATATACACACTACTGTTCTAACTACAGTTTCCTATATGATAAAGACTTCAATTTGGTGATAGGACTGTTACTGCTACATCAATATACATTTTACTGTTAATCATACACGTTCATATCTGGCTTTGTTCAGCTACATCATCCTGCTACATTTGCTTTATATAGCTATAGACAACTGTGGATGTTTGATATTTCAGACAATCATACTATCTGCATATTGCAGACTGAGAGCAACATGTCCAGATTTTGGGATACACATTCCAGCTGCAGCAACACTTTGGACACATTTCACAGTTTGGTTCTACTTGTCACATTCATTTCATTCTGTACTGACTGCAGTATACTTTATTCAGGGGTTATTACTACTTTATTGGTGGATTCATAACTCTTTCTCACACTCTCTCACTTGTTTTCATTCTACTATTCAGGATGGTACTTACTTCTAGGCTTTATTGACATGTTTTACCTGTAGTTATTACAATCCTTTCCAGCAGTCTCACTTCTGTCATGTTTCAGTATTTCAACAGGGATATATTTCACACATGTGATTTGCTCATCTTCTGCAGCTGTACTTTTCAGCCTGCTGCAGGTTGTGTACTATTATATTACAGGTGGGGCATCTTTATTTCAGACTTTATTTCAGACATTTTCATTTTTCTGTTTGGATTACAGACTGCAACACACTTTTGTAATCAAGCAATACTTGCAAACACTTTTACACTGTTACTTGCACATTTTATTACTTAGTGACTACACTGCACTCTTTTGCTAACTGTCATACTTTTATATTTCTTTACAGTTACTGGTAGTGGATTACTGACCTGCCTGGTGGTGCAACCGCACCAGCCTATTGCCATAGGCTCTGCGGTTCGCAGAACGGACACCTGCAGCTGTAATATAAATGAAGTAATATTGGAATACACATCTCCATAATATCAGCTAATTTAATTTCTTACATACATAATTAAATGTAACTTACTCAGTAGTGGGGCGTTGGGCATTTGCCGGGCCTCCTGGATCCAAAGGTTCAATTGGTCCTGCTAGCATCTCTTCAGGTCCGCATGGTGGTGACGGACCTGCTCACCAGTCCTTGGAATCCCTGTGGCACTGGTGAGATCATGAGCCAACCGGTCCCACGCCTCAGCCCTATATGCTCCCCACAGGACCTGGCCCTACATGAGTTGGGCCTCATGATTGTGGACTAGGAGCCAGACCATGTATCTGGACTCCTCAACGCCCCACCTCTGTGCTCAAAAGCAACTACCCTCACCTACTCCTGACATTCTGGCTGCAAGTCAGTTCTACAATTGTTTATACTGTGTATTCCTGCCTATGGGGCTTATAAATGCCGTTTTTCCCGCACTTATCTGTGATTGGCCATTTTGGAATTGTATCAACTTCACAAAACCTGCTTTGTCATGCTCCACTTTGTATTCATTCCTATATATTTGCTATTACTGCATTTTTAAGTACAGCTGTCGTGGCTTAGTGGTTCAGTACCTTGACTATGGTGCATGGTATCCTGGGTTCGAACCTGGCCACTGCTTTTTATATTTTATGACTGTCTACACAGGCTAGGGGGTGTGTCTGTGTAAAGGCAGTTTTGTTACAGCTTGCTCAGCGTTGCCCGCCGGTTAGCTTGTTAGCGCGGTGCGCAGCTCCGCGCAAACGGGGTAAGCTGGTTTACGCCTCATTTGGCTGTTAGCATGCATATTACGCTCAGCTCAGCTAGTGGCACACAGTTTCAGCGTGTTAAACCACTGCTTAGCTACGGGCACTCATTTTGCACCTGTTAAACCATTGCTTAGCTACGGGCACTCATTTTGCACCTGTTAAACCGTTGCTCAGCTATGGGCAGATGCACTCACCTTGTTAAACTGTAGCTCAGCTATAGGCACATCTCGCATTTTTTATTGTTTTGTTATCTCACATTTCTTCAAAATAAATGGACTATTTCATTACATTTTACATAAAATATGATTTTACATGTGTACATATTTGTCAGGGACTTGTTTCGTGCTTATTTTACTAAAAATAAAAAGTGATGATGTTGGGGCTTGAACCATGGATGCCTGTTCTTCAGCCGACGTCTCTACTGCTACACTATTGCTTCTTGGCTTACTTTGCATATTTAGTTCTTATATGCTTTTCCACTGACTGCTAACTGTGGCTAAGCTACGGGCACGCCCGCACAAACATCTTTACGATTTAAAAAAAAAAAATATAACATGTTCATTTATATATTTTATGTTCATAGTCTGTGGGGGCATGTGTTGTGTTGTGTTTATTCACATTTCCATGGCCTCTGTCGTGGGTGTTTACTTTGGGCACTTTTACTCTTCTGGGGGCGTGTCCGCTTGCAGGGCTCGGCCTACGGACACGCCCCCTACTGTCTTCCACGGACCGTGTTAGCCTTAGGTGTGATTCAGCATGCTCTCATGAATATGTAGAGCATGCTGACATCACTCCGTTTAACTGCAGCCTCCGTGTAAGAGTTATAACTCTTACACGGAGGCTTCGTGAATCCTGCCCAGAGTCTATATAAGGAAATAACTTCCTGAGCTTTAAAATGTTATTGATTAATTGTGTAATTGTTTAAGTGGAAAGATGTGTTTATTGGTGCAGAGGTATTTCAAAACCGTTTTTAAATGTGATGTTGGGTATGTGTATTTTATTCTGAATAAGTTTGGTTACGAAAGCGTGGATTAAAAGTTTTATTACGCTAACATCGTGTGGATTTTACTCTGTTTTCCTGCATCTTCCAGTCTGTTTTTTTTTTTTTTTTATGGTCATCCAGGAGTATTTTTGCATTTTTGGTGTTGTGGTTCTTATGGCAGAAAGCAGAGGAGATTCATTAATGGATGTCAGCATTCATCCTACGCCAGGTGAAGGTGGGCAGAATGTTCTGACTTCACTATTGAACACTATGAAAGATATTCAGCAGACTTTGCAACTGTTAATTCCGGAGAAGGTGAATTCCATTCCGATCTGGTCCAGCTCAGATGATGAGGTTGAGACGATGGTAAACTTTAACACACATTCTGCTGAACAAGGTAAAAGCTTTGAAGCTGTTTTGAAAATTAAGACTTATGCTGACATAGCTTCAGTACTGAACACTAAATTGGATCCTTTTTCATCTTCTGGAAAACCTATTAACAGTATAGAGCTGAACACTTATAGAGACATGTGTAACAATTTGGGCAGATTATTAAAGAAATATAAAAGTCTAGATTTGGAAAATAAATATTGTTCATGCTGTATAGAGCTGGGTATGGTCCCTAAGGGGCTGAGATTCTTTAAATGCCCAAATGGAGTTGATAACTCAGATTAATTTTTTGTTACACTAAGACTTCTTTAGTAATGCCGGTCTTCAGTTCCTGAAGTTGCTTATAGATAATAACAGTAAAATTATGACAGGGCTAAGGGAAGAGATCTGTAAAATAGATGAAATCTTGCTTAAGGACTACCACAGCAAGATTGGAGAATGGGTCGAGTACCATACACTCTTCTTTGAACTACAGAAACATGAAGAGCTTATAATCAGCTGTAAAAACCACAAGCTTAAGCGAGATGCTGCTGTGTATGAAAATGACACAGCATATGTTGATTTTTGTGTGGTTAATAAATGCACAAAGCAGGAAAATTCAAAGTACAAAATAACCAGACTAAACGTTTCCCCTTTAAGAAATACACTAACGAAGTCAACGGCCCTACAACTAAGAACCTTCAAGCAACTACTGATGTCAGCTCTTTAAATAGGGAAAGAACTAATGCCTCTGTAATGGATATTGTGGAAGCAGGAACTTCAAGTGTTGGCAATGGACTGTTTGTTAATAATCCTACAACAAGCAATGACGAAAATGATGGTGGGGCTAGAATTAAGACTTATTTAGTCAAGGAGAAGGAGGGCAGAAGACAGAGAATGCGCACATTAAGGAGAAGAGAACAAACAGTGTCAAATTCATCAACTGACAATTAAATAGGTATTCTGTACCTGTAAACAATGTTATAAACTTTTCTACTTTTGTTTTAAATGAAAATCATGTAAGAGTTTTGAATTTGGGCTTAAACTTTGTAGCCTCAAGGAGGGCGAATGTAGAAAACACTGTGTTAAGCCTAAAAAAATACACAAGGTCTTTAAACTTGAATTATGTATTTAAAGACATTGTAGTAACATCACCAAATATGTTAAGCCTTCATGCTACAACCCCAATTTATTGCACACTATTAAAGTTTTTGAATCAGCTTGTGAAAGTGAAATAAGGAATGCCATTGGGGAGGGGGCAAAGAAAAGGAAAATGTATCATAATTTATCTAAGGAAGAAAAGCAAGTTCTGAAAGAAACGCAGGAGAATGGTAACATAAGAGTAATGAAGAGTGACAAGGGGGGCATCTTAGTCTTAATGAACCAAGAGGAATATGTTACCTGTATTGAGAAAATGCTAAGTAACAGTTTAGAATACAGACTAACTGACATGGTGGAAGTAGCTAAGAGCTACAGGAGTGTTTACTCTTTCTTATTTGAGAGTTTAATGAACAGTAATTTAGAGAAGGACCTTTATGATTTTTCTCATACAGACAATCCAAAATTAGGTTCCTTCTTTGGAATTCCGAAAACACATAAAAGGAAAACTTGTCCTCCATTTAGACCCATTGTATCTTCCCCAAATTATATCACAGAGGGTATTTCCTTATTGGTGGATTCTAAATTAAATCCCATTGTTCACAAAATGAATTCATACTTGAAAGATTCATGTGAATTTTTAAATAGTATTAGGGAATATATTTTAGTGTCAGCTTTTGATCCCACCACACAAGTAATGTTCAGTCTTGATGTTATCTCTCTTTTCACCTGCATTCCCCACTTTGAAGGAGTGAAACAAGTTAGAGAATATTTAAATAAATTCTCCACATTTAACAATTCTGAGAGCAATTTTTATTGCAAATTAATAGATGTTCTACTAAATAACAATTTTTTTGTATTTAACAAGAAAATATACAAACAAATTCAGGGGGTAGCTATGGGGTCCCCTGCAGCACCATCCTTTGTGAACATTGTGATGGGTCATTGGGAGTGTACTGTGTTAGAACCACTAATCATAGGTTCATAGGTTCATACTAGGCTATCTGCCCTAGGGCATTTATAAGCCTAGCCAGAATGTGTTTGGCTTTCACCACCCATTTTAAATTTATTTTGCTATGCCCTTTTTCGGGGTTAGTATACTGTGCCTCTGTCTAACAGTGACACAGAAGTGATACCCGGGGTAAACCTACGATCTCCCATCCACTCATCAAGATTCCTCTTGAAGAGAGTCAATGAGGGACTCTGCCTAACCTGGACTGGGATTTTATTCCAGAGTGAAGGGCGCCTCTGGGTTATGAATCTGTCCCTCCAGCATGTCCTATTTATTTCAGTGCTGCGGTTCAAGTCTCTCGGGCGCGTTGCTAGATGGGATTTGGATTTTCTGAGGTGCAGCATGTCCATTAATTCCGGGTTGGACATGGCTTTATACATCAGGCACAGATCGCCTCTGAACAGGCGGTATGCCACTGAGTAGAGCTGGAGTTTCTTTAACCGGCAGCATATGGCATCTGTTTGAGCCCTTTGATCCTCTTGGTGAGGTACTTTTGGGGTCTTTCCAGTTGCTGCAGGTGTCTGGTAAGGTACATCCCAAAGGGGCATTGTACTCAATTATGGGCCTGATGAGGGATGAGTAAAGAGGCACGATGACCTCCCTGATCTAGATGTGAATCCCTTCATGATTAAGTGGGCTATATAAAATGTTTTTCTAACCACTTTGGCCATGTGGTTGTCAAATGAGAGATTGCTATCAACTTGGGTCCCCAGGTCCCTAATTACTTCTTCTGTACTTAATGGATTACCACCTATGTGGTAATTTGTGGCACTTTGTTTTTGCCAAAGGGATGACTATACACTTTTTGGCATTTAGCTTGAGGCCATGGCTCTGGCACCAGTTGTCTGTTTCTATGAGGCCCTTTTGGAGGATGCTTGTGTCGGCTGGAGAGTCAATTATGGCACCCAGTTTGCAGTCATCTGCGAACTTGGTCAGCCACAGTCCTTCCGTGTTGGCCTGTACCTCCGAGAAATATATACCGAACAAGAGAGGTCCCAGGACTGAGTCTTGTGGGACACCACTTGTAACTGGTTTGGAGTCTGACATGACTCCAGCAATTCTAACCATGTGGGTTCTGTCCTTGAGCCAGTTTGCAATCCATCTAGTGACATAGGGGTTTATATTTAAGCTGGTGAGCTTATCTATATATGCCCGAGTGGGGTATTGTATCGAACGCTTTTGCAAGGTCCAGGTAGGCTGTGTGGACCACCTTCCCCTCATCAATGGCCTTGGTGACTGTTTCAAAGAAATCAACCAGGTTTAAGAGGCAGGATCTGCCCTTAACAAAGCTGAACTGGGTAGGATCCAGTGTCTGTAGGTCCCCAATATCGTTATTTATGAGGTCCATGATGATCCTTTCCATAGCTTTGCAGACCAAGCTAGTCAGGCTTATGGGGCGATAGTTTCCAGGATCCGTTGAGGCACCATCTTTATGGAGAGGGACCACTGTTGCTGTACGCCACTCTTTGGGCACATAACCTGTAGTAAGGCTGAGATTGAACAGTAGTTTTATGTTTGGGTTTAGCTCTTCTTGGAGTTCATGTAGGACGCAGCCCGGGACACCGTCTGGTCCCATTGATGCTGTGTTTTTTGCTTTGGAGAGGGCGGCTCTTACCTGAGCATCTGAGATGTCAGGGGGGCAGCACTCTGCTGGGATAGATATTTGCCCTTTGGTGGGGAGGTGGGGAGAAGTTTGCTGAACCTGTCAGCTAGGATGTTGGCAATGTCTGTGGGTTCAGTGTATTTTTTGTCATTTTGGACTAATTCTGAGCATATCTGGGAATTACCACCCAGTGATATTCATGGAATACCAGATTACATTTTTTAACAGATTTATTGATGACTTGTTTTTTGTCATGGTTGGGGATGTGCAAAAAGCACAGAGTATTGTTGACACC
>NC_056745.1:943145415-943210415 GCF_019279795.1 Protopterus annectens
CTTTACACTTCAGTATGTTGAAATTTAGCATTGAAGGATTTCAGTATTATGGGTTTCAGTCAAGTGATTTTTCAGTATTTTGAAATTTCAGTCTTATGGTCCTCAGTCAAATAAAATTCAGTCAAATAAAATTTCTATCATCTGATAGGGATCTATATCTATCTATCTATCTATCTATCTATCTATCTATCTATCTATCTATCTATCTATCTATCTATACACACACACACACACACACACACACACACACACACACACACACACACATGGATATATATGTACACACACACACACACACACACACATACACACACACACACACACACACACACACACACACACACACACACACACACACACACACACACACACACACATGGATATATATGTACACACACACACACACACACACGCGCGCACACAGACACACACACACACACACACACACACACACACACACACACACACACACACACACACACACACACACACACACACACACACACACACACACACACACACACACACACCACATATACATATAATATATATATATATATATATATATATATATATATATATATATATATGTTCATAGCTTCATATGTTGGTACTAGGCTATCGGTCCTAGGGCCTATACAAGCCTAGCCATAAGAATTCCCTGGCTATTTCTTCCCACAATATTTACTTCCCTGGACCCCTGTCTAGAAGGGCGACTGACATGATCCCTGGGGTGAATTTCCTATCTCCCATCCAGTCGTTGAGATTCCTTTTGAAGAGGGCCAAAGAGGTGCTCTGCTTGATATGTATGGACAGTCTATTCCAGAGTCTGGGGAGTCTCTGGGTCAGGAACCTATCCCTCCAGCATGTTTTGTTCATTGTGATGACAAGATTTAGATTCCTGGAGTGTGTGGCTCTGAGGGATTGGGATTTCTTTAAGTGCAGCATGTCCAACAGCTCTGGGTTTGACATGGCCTTGTATGTTAAGCAGAGATCACCTCTGAGTAGACGATATGCAACAGAGTATAGCTGGAGTTTTTTTTAGAAGGTCAGCATAGGGCATCTGCTTTAGGCCTGTGATACTTTTAGTGAGGTGTTTCTGTGCCCTTTCCAGTTGTTGCAGATGTCTTGAGAGGTACATACCAAATGGGGCATTGTATTCTATAATGGGTCTAATGATGGATGAGTACAGTGGGACAATGAACTCCTTTTTTCTGGATGAAAAGCCTTTAGTGATCAGGTGTGCCACATAGAAGAATTTCCTGACTGTTGTGGTCATGTGGTTATCAAAGGTGAGACCACTGTCCACCTGTGTCCCTAAGTCTCATCACACTTTCGGTGTTTAGTGTACTGCCACCTATGTGGTAATTCATGGGTACATGTTTTTCCCAAAGGGGATAACTATACATTTCTTGGCATTGAGCTTGAGCCCATGGCTCTGGCACCAAGCATCTGTTTCTGTAAGGCCCTTTTGTAGAATATCTACATCATTTGGGGATTCAATAATGGCTCCCAGTTTGCAGTCATCTGCAAACTTTGTTAGCCAGAGTCCCTTAGTGTTGGCCTGTACTTCAGAGAAGTAGATGCCAAACAAGAGCAGTCCCAGGACTGAACCATGAGGTACTTCACTTGTCACTTGTCTGGAGCTAGATTTGGAGTTGGCTACTTTTACAGTGTGGGTTCTGTCAGTAAGTCAGTTGGCAATCCATTGACTGATGTAGGGATTAATGCCCAGCTTAGTAAGTTTATCTATGATTCCAGAGTGGGTGATGGTGTCAAAGGGCTTGGCGAGGTCCAGATAGGCTGTGTGGACCACCTTACCCTTGTCCACAGCTCTGGAGACTGATTCAAAGAAGTCAATCAGGTTCAGGAGACAAGCTCAGCCCTTCACAAACCCAAACTGGGTGGGTTCCAGTGTTTGAAGGTTGCCATTGTCTTTGTTTATAAGTTCCATGATAATACATTCCATGGCCTTGCAGATCAGGCTCATCAGACTGATGGGGTGGTAGTTCCCACGATCCAAGATGGATCCACTCAAGCCTAAGGTGAGGCTATGATTAAACATGACACTTAGGTGAGGTGCCAGTTCATTTTGTAGTTCATGTAGTACACAGCCCGGGATGTCATCTGGTCCCATGGATGCTGTATTTTTAGCTTCGGAGAGTGCGATTTTACCTGTGGGGCTATTATTACTGGATTTTGTCAATCTTTTGGTATTGAGATGGGCCCTTTAGGGGGTGAGAGGGGGTTGAAGTTGGCACTGAATCGATCTGCCAGGATATTTGCAATTAGATTTTTGACATGGCTATAGAATGCCTTGTGGTTGCCTTTGGAATCTTTGGCAATTTTATTTTCATAACTAGCTTTGGAGGATTTTATGAGGGATTTCAGCTTCTTACTGAGGCTGGTAAGGGAGTTTTTTTGCATCCCGGGATTTTCCTCTTTTCTGCAGCAGTTTCTTCCTTTTGCTGTAAAGTTTGTTTATGGCAGTGGACCACTAGATTGGCTTCCTTTTTTGGAGGAGAGCATCTTGGTTCTATTTGGGATGGCATGATTCATGCACAAGAGGATTTGCTCGTACAGTGCCTTAGTGTAGGATTCAGCAGTCGAACTTTCAGTTCCTGTCTGCATGGGTGTCATGAAGTTTGTCACTTCTGACTTGAGTAGCATGAAGTTGACTTTGGAGAAGTTTTTTATGGAGGTTTCCTTACTGGGGGGTGGGGGAGGGATATGGATGTCAAGAGTGATTAGCTTATGGTCAGGCCTGACCAATGAGGGGTTGACCATAGGTGTGGAGCATTGATTTCCCATGTTGGTAATGACCAGGTGTGGGATATTGGAGCCCCTGGTGTGACTATGGATTAGATGATCCAGGGCACTGGAATTTATGAATTCCAAGAACTGTTGGGCAAAGGTATTGGTACACAAGTAGTTTTCCCAGTTATTGGCAGGGTAGTTGAAATCACCCAGTATTAGGGTGTTTGGTTGTATCTTAATATTTTCCAGTATGTTTAGAAAGGTGTAGTGAGAATCTTGGGGCATGGTGGGGGATCTGTAGCAAGCTACAATTTGGATTGCAGTCTTACCTAGTGTTAGTTGCACCTGGAGAATTTCAGATGCATTGTGTTGGGCAACTAGCCTGGTGGTGTGAATATCCTTGGTGAACATGGACACTCCTCCACCTTTAGTGTTTTGGTCCTGGTTTGGTGGCTGAAAAGTGTGGTAAGAGTTGTAGCCTGGTATTACAGGGGTGCTCTCTGGAGCCTTGAACCAGGTCTCAGTTACTGCACAGATATCAATGTTCTCCATTTTTAGGAGTGCCTCAAGAGAGTGCATTTTGAGGTTTAGACTTCTAGCATTGAGTAGCATTACCTTCAGATTTTGCAAGCTTGTTCTGTTACAGTGTTGGTTTTGTCCTTTGAACTTTGCCTAAAAAAGGCACTATAGGGGTGGCAAGAGCCTTAGCCAGTAACCTGAATCACAGGGTCAACATGTGCAGACCATCTCTGGCAAAGCATTGTGGTCTGTCGATCATGTCATCCCAGGCAGCCAGATACTGGATCCCCTTTGAAGGACACCAGAAGCTTAGCCAATTGTTGCAGTCAATCATTTTGTCCTTATACTGTGGTATCATTCTGGGCGAAGGCAGGATGCTACTCAGGGCTAGGGTCATACCTGCCTGGCCACATGATCCAAGAGCTTTCCATGTCTCTTTTCATGGAGTCCAGGGCAGTACATCTCAAGTCATTCACTCCGAAATGGACAATGACAGAGTCATATTTGTATTTGTTGTGGAGTGACTTGAGTGCATGCATTATGTGGTGGATCCTGGCACCCGACAGGCAACTGACTGTAATTTTCTCCTTGTTCAGCCTGGTGAGTGGGACATCAGTGTGCCTGACTATAGAGTCACCTATGACTAAAGTGTTGGGTACGTTGTCTTGCCTTAGGGGCTGTTGTTGGGTGGCACACTGGTGTTGTGAGCTATGTGACACTTTGGTTATGATTGGTGTTTGTTTGCATTTCAGCTTCAGAGGTCCTTGTTGCTTGATCAGATTACTGTTAAGGGCCTCTGCATATGAGGGTTTAGTGTTGCTATGTGAGGGTGTTGATGGTGTGGGTTTAGAAGGGCTATGTGTTGCTTGAGGTGTAGTGCAGATGTTAACCTTCTCCTCTTGACTGTCTAGCACAATCTTGGGTGGAGAGAACTTTGCTTTCAGTTTGGCTATGTAAGTGCATCTCTCGCAGGTTGCATGGTAGGAGGAGAGGGTTGTCTGTGTACATGAGGCAATTGCTGCATTGCCCCAGTATGCCCAGATTCAGCAGGTGGACAGGAGAAATCACAGGAAGCTGACCCTTGGATATGCCTGGTTTGGTGCTTTTTTGTAAAGTACAAGGGCTGTTTTCCCTTACCTTAGCAAGGTACTTTGCAATTATAGGCTGTTTAGTGCCTACAGTTAATTTCTCCTTATTAACAAGGAGAGTTGAGTGCTTGTATCAGTTTAAGGCTTCCTAGTGCTTTCCAGGAGGTTTTAGAGCAAGTGCTAGTCACAGGGATGCTTAAAAGTAAGATGAAAAAAAAATGGTTTATTCTAAACACTGCAGAGTGTACTAGAGGAGTTAGATGTGAAAGTAGGTAACTTAAGTTTTACCTGTCTAAAAACTTAAGTTTTAGTGGAGAGTCACTATTTTTAAAACAGCAAGATAGATTGAAAGGGGGGGTCATTTTTGTATTCTGGTACTATGGAATACAGTAGGATGGCCAATAAATTTAAATAGTTGAAGGGGAGTGATTTCACAAAATGATACTTTTGCGCTTATTCACACAAGCCAGTAAAAGCAGAGAGGTAATGAGATATATGGTCAAATTAACATAAGGGGCCGGCAACTAGAAAGACAGTGATTTTTAAGAAGACAATAGTAACCGGGTGGGAGAGTGGGGAAAAAAAATTCTGCCTGACTCACAAGAGACAGGGCTGTGGTGTCTTTACAAGTTTTAATATGCAGTTAAAAGCAGAATACAAGTAAAACACAAGGTAAAGAAAACAAATCACACTATTCAAAACAGAAAAATGCAACAAAGTAATACAAAATACAACAAATAAAAGCAAACTGACCTTTCCCTCAGAGCAAAGTGTAGCAGAGTCTGGGTGAGCCTTTCTAGTAATGTTGCGACTGTGGGTGCTGAGCAGGGGGCAGCAATATTGGTCAGAACAAAGTCCAATATTTGTGAATCCCTAGCTGAGACTTCAAACAGGTGGTCAGGAGAGCTAGCATTAATGAAGTCCAGGCATCTTTGTGTTTATTTATTTGAGGTCTTGCAGTTTTTCCAGTTAATGGACAGATATTCAAAGTGTCCCAAAAGAATGCTGTTAAGTTTGATAGGGAAGGATATCAGTTTATTTATACCTCATCAGCTGAAGTGACATGGAGTGGGCATACTAGTTGTGATATGGTAAGAAGTTCTACTTTCAGTGAAAAGTATGTGGAAAGGTTCAAGGTCACTGTCCTCTCTTAAGAGTCTGAAGGTGTGTTGGCTTCTTTGGAATACAGACATGCCCTCTCCAGTAACACAGTCATTTTCTGAAAGATTAATAAGTACTCAGTCCTGCATTATGAGAGTGCTATTGCACTGAAACCATGCTTTCAGTAACTATACATATATCTATATTTTCAAGAATTAGATATGCAGTGCTCCCTTTATATAGTTTTGATTTTGATGGGTGTTCAGTTAATTTGAGGAGATCTTGCCTAAAAAAGGCACTGTGGGGAGACAAATTTCCTGTCCAGTATACATAAGCCATTAGGAGAAGGGTGCAGGCCACCCTAGCAAAGCAGCCAGGATTGATGATCATCTCCTTCCAGACTGATAAATATATTAGATATCCCTTAGAATGACATCTAATAACTGAAGACAGTTATCTTTTGTTTGTATTGTGACATCATCCATGGTGATGGTAGGATACTGCTCAATGCTAGTTTCACATAAATCTCAGATGCATATTCTGAGAGTTCCATCATGTCCTTCTTCATATGATCTGAGGAGGTATGTCTCAAGCCATTCGCTCCACATGTGCAAGTACCATGTGTGACGTCCCCACTCTGGGCCAGTAATCAAGGAACCTGAATTCTCACAACTGACACTGGAGATGGACATTCAGTTGGAACAAAAATGGATACACCCAGTATTTCCAGAAGCAGCTCTCTGCATCTTCCCTTAAGAGCACACAGGGAACACACTCAGTCCAGGGGCTGGCTTTCCCTCTCTCTCCAGATCCCCAATAAGACTCCCCACTGGCACAGCTATAGAGTTGAGTCCTCAGACGCGTGTCCAAACCAAGTCCTCCAGCACTCTCACCGTGAAACCAGTACTTTATGCCACTGCTCCAAGCAGCTGACACACACTCTTTTGAGATTTAATGTTCACGCACACACACACACACACACACACACACACACACACACACACACACACACACACACACACACACACACACACACACACACACACACACACACACACACACACACACACACACACTCACACACACACAGACACAGAGGAAAGGCTGGCACAGATTTACTACCTATGCCCCCTTCTGCCCAGACTATAAGGTAACTGCCAGCTACCCTAAGGCTCTTTCAAGGGTAACCAATTATATTGAGTGAAATTAATATTAATACACATGATAGTGTTTAGCAGATGCAGTAAGGTTTTCAGGAGTGGCCACAGTGTAACCAAATAGATGTAAGTCCTCTCAAAGTTTAAAATATTTTCTAAAGGACTAGCCAGAATGCAAAGTTTAAATATATTTAATAATAAATAATAAAAAAAATGAAAATACTAAATATCTATTTACAATAAACACCAGAGTTTCAATAATAGGAAATATTAAAAATAACACAGATGAATAGATTCACACAGATACAGAAGAACAGTACTTAACTAATCTCATTGTGTTCTCCTAACTGAGCTAAAGAATTACTATTCCTTGGTTCAATTACTGGAGCAAGGCAAGATTAAGTAGATAAGGGGTCCTTGTCACATTCCAAACACAGAGTGCCCTGAAACTTCAGTCTCATCTAGTATTACAATATCTTTTTATTGATGGATTACAGAATGACATCACATACATCTGGACATTTGACTTCTGGTTCCCATGGTACCCCCCTTGGCTAGAAGCAGCCAGGATTTAACACATATGTGTCAATAATACACATACACATAGAGCTTGCTAGGATTTGTTGCAGCTTCTTGAAGTCATAAAACCATAAAATGCTTCTACTCTTCCAGAGTAGCAATTAGTTCACTGCTAGAAATTATACAGAAGGCTTCCTAGTATTCATTTTCCCAGAGATTTGTCTGTGTCTGAAATCAGAACTGTAAGATACAATGTTTATGGCCTAAATTAAGTGATTTAATTTCTTACTGTTTTTCAAAATTATCTGGACTGAGATTAACCTCTTCTCTTCCAGTATTGTCTGTTAAAACATATACATTTAATCAGTTGCAATACAGTTAGGACTCACTGTTGGTACATTTTCAACACAAGCATAAGTACAAATCAGTTTGATATCATACTTTAACCTTCTATGAAAGCTTGCAACAACTCCTTACTATACTCTTACTCAATGTGTGTTTAGTGTACTAGCCACTGATGAATGTGACTAAATGACTGAACAAATATCATTTCAACTGTATTGTTTATTGTAACACACTGTGCTCCTTATAGTATATTTACTTTTTGCTCCTTTCTTGGCCTTTAAACTGTACCTTATTAACTTTTTGACTCTGTACTGTACTTTATTAACATGTGCATTGTATTTACTGCATTTGCAGTACTAATCTTTCTGGAACTTTTCTCCCTGAGCCTCCACTGAAAATGGGATCCATGCCCAGTTGGACATTCCTGGTAAACTAATGTAAAATAAATAAATAAATAAAATATACAAATGACGTGTGATTCTTTACAATCTTCCAACTAGCAGTGCTGGCATATTTTACACATCCACTGTCTACTTCTCCTGGGATAGCTGGTATACCTCACATTGTCACACCATGGCATATGTGTTATTTGGAAGAAGGGACTTGACCCTAGTAACACTGCAGATCCTGGCACCTGACAGGCAGGTAACTGTCATTCTGTCTTTGTTCAGCTTGGTGAGTAATGCATTTCTGTGTCTGACTATGGCATCACCAATGACTAAGACATTACCAGATGTACTATATCAGTCTCGCTGCCTTAACGGCTTTGGCCTGCTAGTTGAATGAGTGGTGTTGTGCTGGATAGTTAGGTTCTGGCAGGACAGCCTAAAAAATATCTAGTTGCGTATAATATGTATCTTTCATTGTTGTCACTTAACCTAAACTTAATAACCAGCTGCCTCACTAGTACACACACACACACACACACACACACACACACACACACACACACACACACACACACACACACACACACACACAAAGACTCATGAATTCACACATGCACACACACACACACACACACACACACACACACACATACCAAAACCAAACTCACATGAATTCACTACACACAGACACATGCCCACAATGATATTTTACTCAAACTCAGTCAAAAAGTGTTAAGCAGAACATTAACTTTCCTGATACATTAGCACTAAAGGATATCTGGTAATGTATACCATACTAAACATTATGAAGTCCTTCAGTATCACCCTGACAAAGTTTACTATAGTGGCATTTCCTATCACTGAAGGCACATTTTTCTTATTTCTCATTTTAGATTAGAGTATCTGTTCAGATGTAGCAAGTGAGAGATACTGTTGCATTCCAGGTTCCTTTTGAGAAGATTTTCTCTTTAGAGCTGTCATCTGTGTTATTTATTGGCATTTGTTTACTGGGTTGGCTTGACTGTATATGTAAAAGTTGCTCAGTGGATCGAAAAGATCAAAAAAAGACATATAATGCAATTCAAAGATCACGTACCTGTGGAACATTATGAATACATGAAGAGTGTATAAACATTGCTAGTTACATTTAGAGGGTTTTATAAACACTGTAAAACTAAAAGTGCAGATATACATAGATACAAGAAACGGTGTTATAGTAGTAATGGTTCATTATTCAAAAAACTATGACAAAGTAAAAAAGGGAAGTTGTGTTGAAGCAGTAAGATAGATAGCAAACATTTAACCCTTAAATGAACATGAGAGAAAGCTATTAGGGTGTACTACAAAATGACAGTTTGCAGGACTTTCAAACTGCATCTCAAGTAACCAGCTTTCAAGCAAGTATTGCACAGACAGCAAAGTCTAATCCTTGTACCTAATGTTCAGAACTTTACAAAAATCATGGAATGTTTTTTATGGATAAGAATCACCAATTATATACAGCAAGCAATCATCAACATCAGATATGCCCCAGTCTGTAATCTGTATAATTGCATAGACACAAAAATGTCAAGAGGATGCTAACTAAGGAAGGCCTATAGCCTTCAGAATCTTTCCACATGTTGCATCCCAGTAATTTTGGTAGCTATACTTCCATCCTGCCTACCCTATGTAGTCTTCTGCAAGTTTAAAGTACACACACCACTTCACACATCTTACTGTAACTGTACCTCCCATGACCCACACTCTTTTTAAGGGCACAGAATTTCTTTAAATCAGTCTTAAATTGGTCCCTTCCTGCTGTTATTAGACTGAATTTTGTACTTCCTCTGTTGCATAATATTCACATATTCCATGACAATGTGAGGAGTAAATCTCATTTCCCCTTTTCACCCTCATTTTGTCAATGTGCATGTACCTGGTATTTTATTTATAGTTATACATTTGTTAACCAGGTAAGCCCACTGAATACAAGCATCTCTTTTCAGGTGCAATCTGAGAGCAAATTCTGGTTAGGTGACTTGCTTAGAGTCACACAGTAGGCAAATGAAAGTGGAAAGAATTGAACCCTATACCCTTTATTACAGGAGCAACTCATTAACCGTTCAAATCCTTAAACTTCTGTGCAAATTACCAGGTACTTTAATTGTTCAGCAATCCTTCAACTACCTTCCCATAGATATATATGGTTCATGGAATTTTTGTGTTGGAAATTGTGTTGATTGAATGGGGTTTTTATCATCAGTGGTACTGATGACAGTAATTGGCAAAGCAGAATGTATGCAAATAGATGATTTCAAGCAGGAAATTGTTGAAAGATCCTGCAGGTATTACTGGAAAGTACTCCATGTCACTCCTCTGTCATCACTGTAGAACTCCATCTTGCAGCAACAGAAAGCAATTAATATGTGGTCTGCTGATATATTAAAGTATTTGGATAGGGAAATACTCACCTGTTCGAGCATTTTTGCACCAGAAGCATCATACTCCTTCTTCTAGTCAGAGCTCCAAAAAGGATCACCAACTATCTCGCTGTAAAAAAATGTCTGAACTACTAGGGAAATCATTCATTCCTTCAATTAACTTGTGATAACTACTTTATCACATTCAGAGTTGCAAGGAAGTTACTGGCTGTAATAGCACTTATTGAGAGTGTGTATGATACAGATAACTTAATCCTGATCTGGTCACCAGTTTATGGAGGATATATGAGTGAGGTCACTCAGCATCTCTCTCTCTCTCTCTCTCTCTCCTTTGTGTGTAAGTGTGTGTGCCTGTAGGAGTTTGTGTACACCTCTCAGCTGTATCTCATTAACAGGAATGTTCCTCACTTTTGGTCTTAAAAATTCTGCATCCCATCACACTGTTTCACACTGAAAGGGTCTGTCATACATTTATTGTTAAGAATTTGTTAAAAAGTAACCATGATGAATAATTATGAATCATGTTATGTTATGAAAATAACTTTATATAAATATGATGAAACAGTTAACATTGCTTTGAACTTCTGGGTTGATATTATATTGTTAATACATATCTAGTTAATGTTATGCTCCACAATTTGCTCATTTGTTTGAAATTGTGGGAGGCAGTTCTCCACATTTTGAGAATGGAAAGTTGAGAACTATGCTTATGCATCTGCATGTATTTATAAAATGAAATGCATTATATCTGGCACTTTTGGGATGAGCTATTTAACACTGCATTTCTATAGCAATAGTGTTAGTCTGTTTGCTTTTCTATGTGGTTTTATGCACATAGTCAAGGCTGTAAACTCTATGCACTTAAGCAACCATTTTTGGGCTTTTTATTTCAAGACCATCCCAAGCATCAAGAAGAAGAAGAAAGCCGCAAAAAATCTAAAGAGAAGGTCACAGTGTAAAAGAGCAGCAGAAGACATTGAGTGAGACACGTTTGCTTTTATTTATTTACTTATCCTACTTATTTATTTCTGGCAGGCAACAAGATATGAGCTCAGGGAGCTGGACAGCAACTCTGTGTTTGTGTAAAACAGTTCTCTCCTTCTAAGAAAGGTACATAATTAATATAGAAACAGTTCTGCAAACTGCTTTAGTTAACGATAGACTCATACAGTTAATATACTACCAGTGCCACTATTTTTGCATAGTGTTGTACACTTTAAGTACCAGTGCAAGCATTTCCACCTCCAACACATTTCCCAAGTCACAAGCCCCCAAAAGAAACTAAGGAACAAAGAAAAAAAAGCAGGTACTGTCTTGCATGTGGCATCTCCAAAAAAAAAAAAAAAACACCCAGCACAATCCTAATATCCAGTGAAGAAAAGTTTCCCCAGAGATCATTTCCACGGTCAAAAGTCTAGCTGAATTACTGACAGCACAGCTTTTACTTTAGTGAGCATCCTTTTGCAAATAAGGTACAGCTTAGCTGAATAATAGGTTTCCTTATCAGTGTTCCTCTGTGATCCCTAACTGGCCACATTTCCTTGACTGGTTTCTGCATAGACAGTATAGGCTAAGCACACTGTTTAAGCTTATTTATTCTTCCTTTTAGATCCATGAATGTTTATCCCCCCTTTGAAAAGCACCTATAGATGGGCAAGATAAAAAGCTTAAATTTAAACTTAATCAAAAACACCAGACACACATATTGTTTGGTATAGGTGGGGTACTAACACATCCTACCAAATTTACGCTTCCTCCACAATTTAAGTTTTGAGGGGAAAAATTGCTTCTTCTGCTTGGTAGTAGAATAGCCCTGATTTCACATTAAGCATCTCTCCTGGCATCCTCTGCACAGACAGTATTCTTTACTTAATGTTAAAAGTTTGAAGAATATGTGTACTCACTGGGTTTCAGTCTTGCTTGCTAAGGTAAAAATATCCAATTAACTCTCTCTCTCTCCTCATGAATTTCCTCAGGTGCCATTCCAGTCCTCTCTGCCAACAAGGAAATGATATATATGCGTAGACAGCAAAGTAGCTATAAATGTTGGGTATGGGAAGTTTTCTGCAAATGAAAATGCTGTTGTGGTCATTATTCTGGCTTTGCAGTACTGAAATGCATTTTATGAACCAAATCGTGTTACTTTAATGTAGCTGTTTGTATGAAACAAAGCTGGAAATGGATTTGCAGTTTGTTGTAGAAGAGCTGCTGCAACATTTATATGACTTTAAATAGGTTGCTTTTTTTTTTTTTGCAATAAAGAATTAAAGAAACGATTTAGAGGTCCAGACTGTGTCAAGTAGTCTAAACATGTTACATTTTAGTAATATATTTTTGTTGTATCTTCTTTACAGTCTCTAGCAAATGTGAAGGGGTTTCCATTTGTTAGATCAGTACCGTCTGCAATATTTTGAATGATATTCAGACCTGCCTGAATTTCAGCATACATTCTGTAGTCATTATTGCATATTATACAATACAGTCTCTTTGGAAAAATTAGATCCCAAAGAATTTCTTCATTTATGCAAGTGCTTGCGTCTTTGTGTTTGCTTTGCCAGTCATTCTATGATGAATAGCTGTTCTAGTTCAGGAAATTTTATATGAATAAAATTAGTAAACCATTTTTAATGTAACACAGGATATTTATTCTTCAAAGACAACAGCACAGCATTTGTTGATGAAGCATTGAAATGCAAAGTTGTTTGCCAATCACAACATCTGCATTGGGTACAGTTCTTTTAAATGTGGAATTATAGAGATGACTTTTACTTCAGCAGAGATCCATTTTGACTTAATATATGTTGCTAGGTCGTTAACATTTCTTATGTTCTCATCATATAAGTACTCTTCTATTTATCCTGTGCTATACTTGGCTAGTTTTAATGGTGCCATTTTTGAGATCCTGGTATAGATTCATGTAGCTCATTCAAAGCTACCAATAAAATACATGTAATTTAATTCTTCATAGCAATAAGAGGTGTGCACAGTTGAAAAATCCAGTATAACTGCTGGTGAGGATGGAGACCTGTCTGTGGATGATTAGACCTTATGTTATTGTTATGTGTTCATTTTTAAGTAGTCTCTTATCTGACTTTGCAGGACTAGTGTACATATGTGCACATCAATTGAGTTGGAATAATTTACTGTGGCTATTGAGCACTTGGGCAAAATAAGCTTAAAATATTTTACATTGGTCATTATTATTGTTATTATTTTTGACACAAGCATCTAATGCAGGACCAGTT
This sequence comes from Protopterus annectens, assembly GCF_019279795.1. NCBI lineage: Eukaryota > Metazoa > Chordata > Ceratodontiformes > Protopteridae > Protopterus > Protopterus annectens. The sequence continues at coordinate 943,158,959 of NC_056745.1, forward strand.
AACAATTTGGTTGAGTTTGGGGATGTCTGTGGATAAAAATGACTGACCCTGCTGAGGTGATAACATTAAACAGTTATTAGCCTGTCTTTGCAAGACTAGTGTGTGTTTGATAGAAAATTGGAAAACTTACTGTGGCTATTTTTATCATAAATATATTTGTGATGTTGATACAGTCAATAAAGTGACTGTTATTGATAAGAATGAATATCAGCAGATTATAATGACAGCAGTCTGAATTGTCTTCTGTGGTTGAAATGTCTGGAAATATGTAACTTTGCCATTATCAGCTAGTACATTTTATTTTACTTCTTGCAGGAAAAAATGTTTAAAATTACAAATTTAAACACACTCTAAAATGTTGCTTTACTGAACAAGAAATAGAGAGCTGCTGCAACAACTTTAAGAATTTAAACAATTTTGGGGGTCAGTATACATTTGAAACAATCAGGAAGGTGAATCTGTAAGAACACTTGCATTTATGCATTGTCCTAAAATGTATGTGTGTGTGTTTATGACAGTATATCAGCGTGTGTGTGTGTGTGTGTGTGTGTGTGTGTGTGTGTGTGTGTGTGTGTGTGTGTGTGTGTGTGTGTGTGTGTGTGTGTATTGGGACATGGTTTGAAAATAACTTGGGACCAACTCTCTTTCTCTTTCCTGTTTACACATCAGGTAATGAGTACCTTTCAGTGTTTGTAGTTTCTGTAGCAGTTACAGGTTTTATGGGCTCAAGTTGCTGGCCAAAAGCCCAAACTTGGGACCAAAGGTACACTTAATCTACTATTGAGGGAAGCTATAGAAAAGTTATTTGCTATTTTAAAACATCTGAATAATACTACCAATTATTATCACTTCATCATGAAGTTTTCAGATACATGTATACCATTCTTACACACTGAGATCAATAAAGTGATGTAGTATAAACCATGCTAATGCAATACTTTTCTAAGCTATGGTAGTGTACACTCCAAACATCTGAAGCTGAATTTTGTGAAAAGGTAGTTTTTAAGAATTTCTCATATTTGTAATGAGGATAAAGATTTTGTACACAACATTGTGTTACTTAATGAGGTCTTTGTAGTTAGAGTCCCCATGCTTTGGAACAAAATTCCTAACTACATTAGGCAGAGCCCCTCACTAACACTCTTCAAGAGAAACCTTGATGAATGGATGGGTAACAGAAAATACATCCCTGGGATCACTTCATTGGCTCTACTTGACAGAGGCTCAGTTAATTAATCAATGGGGCGGTGAAAGCCGACACACTCTGGCTAGGCTTGTAATTGCCCTCAGGCAGATAGCCTAGTACCTACCTATGAACCTATGAACCTATGAGTCTATCTGACAAAGTCAGAACAGTGTTTAGTGTGCTTGTTAACAACAGCTAAATTATATATCCACCAGTTTTTCCCAAAATGCTGTTATCCCAAACACAGTGGGATACAAGTATGAAGTCTAACATTAGTCATATGTGGCTAAAATTCAGAGTAGACCTGTGAATAGTATAAAGATTGTTGAAAGTAATTGGGTATCCTGGGGATAGATGAATTGTTTAAAAAAGCAGATGGTGAGAAGTCTTACTCCCAGATTCAGCAAGCTCTGCATGGAGTGCAAGAATAGTGCAAGAGCTGCTGCACACAATATGGCAGATGAGCGATCCAGGAATGAGCTCCCAGGATGTGCATGAGTGCTCATACACTATTCCTGCATGGATACCACTGCTATATGCTAATTACCCCATTTGCAGGTGAAAACCATGCAAATGAGGTTAAGTAGCAATCCAGGAAGCAGGCAGGAGTCTGTGCAGGAATAGTGTAATCTGTAGAAATATATTCGGCTACTAACCAAATACATTTCTGCAAATTACAAAATGGAGGCATGACAGCTCAAAAGAAAGCATGTATTCAATGGAGTAGGCATGCCAATGGCCAAATATATGGCCATTGGCATGATAAATAGTTGCAAAATTATAAAAAAAACTTTTATTTTTTTGGGCGATTTTGGCAGTTTAAGCATAGGGCAGTGGTGCGCAAACGGGATCGGCCCAAAAATAAGAAAAAAAGTTGGAAATAAGCTTTTAAACCCAAATCAGCATTTTGTCATGATAGTCAATGGCATGCATAATACAACAATACCAGGGATTAGTGGTTGCTAAGGGGAAAGGCTGAGTGTGAGTGTGGTAACTATGAATTAGCATTCTGTTTTATACAAATGAGGGGATTGATACTGAATCACAGATTTCCTCTCTGTGTTAGCTTGCACCCAACTGTGTAGGAGAAGAGTGTACAGATGCAGGGTAACCTGCCAGGGGCAACATGAGCTGGAGATAGTGGAGCACTATAGGGTGGACAGGGACATTCTACAGCAAATTGTTGAGCTGTGCTCGCCACACCTCACACACAGAACCAACAGAGGAGAACCCATGCCAGTGGATACTAAGGTATGTGTAGGCTTAAAAATACCAGCCACAGGTACCTTCCAAAGGCCAAGTGAGGATATCATGGGGATTTCACAGGCATCAGCATCCAGGGTACTCCACCAGTTCCCAGATGCCATGTCAGCACATGCCAGTGAGCACATATATTTCCTCAACACCCATGAGGCATTGACCAGCAATATGTATCTCTTCCCCAAATAGCAGAATACCCAGAGTTAGTGGGTGCTATTGACTGCACACACATACACGTCAAAGCACCACCTGGCAAGTGGGGTAGGGTTCACATAAACTGCAATGGCTTCCCCTACATCAACTGCAAGGTCATGTGCAATGCCCAGGTCATTATCTTGAATGTGTGCGCTGGCAGCCCTGGAAGCTATCACGACTCCCACTTCTGGCATATGACACAGTTGTACCAGTCATTTACCAGTGGGGACATCACATATGGCCACCTAGTGGGGGATGCTAGTTATGCACTGGAGCCGTGGCTGATGACACCCCTCACAAATGCACACACACTCAAACAAGAACTTCATAATGAGGGACATGCACAAACCAGAATCATAATAAACCATGTGTTGGGGATGCTCAAGTCATGGTTCCACTGCCTGGACATATCCAGTGGAGCCTTGCAGTACTCTCCAGCTACATGTACACAAATGTTCATAGTATGTTCCATGCTACACAATATGATCCTGTGGAAACAGCTGCAGCAGGAACAGCACGGGGCAAGACCACACAGCCTCCCACCATTGTCAAGGCCATCACAGGCACAGAGGGACTTGGAGGAGGAACTACCTGAGCCTGCCCAAGTAGGCAGAAGGAGGCATGCCCAGTATGCCCAGGCCTTGGCAAAGAGACAATGCATAGCACATACACTGACAATGTAGGGACCCAGGGAATGACACCTCTCTGACTCACATGTACAGTAAAAAGGATGCCAGACATGACACTAACTGTGCTTTACCATGTATAGGGAGTGTACTATGTGCATCCGACATAGTCAGCCCTCCAGCACCATCCTCAATACTGGCACAGCCACAAGGTAAGTCAGTCTTCCTATCAACTGCTGAATGGAGAAGTATGTTCTGATAGTTGTATCTATGGTATGGACATGAGCATGCAAGGGAATCGGGTGGCTGAATGGGATGGCAGCAGATAGTGTACACTATATGGGTAGCATGAAATCCAAAACAAATACTGGTGTCACTATACCAGGCAGTACTAGACAAGGTGACAAATCCCACTGCAGTACATGTGGCGGCCCAAATGTGTGTCCATAGGACACACACATATGCATGCCAGTGAGGCTCACATACCCAGCACCAGCCTCAGCCAGCAGGACAGGTGTAGATGACCATGAAGAAAGGCTGGACTAAGGCCTCCAATTAATGGCAATGGTTAACAGCCCCACTCTAGACCTACACAGACAGACTAGAACAGGTCTGGCATTTGTATGTCAGTTCTGAAGGGTAAGAAGTCTGAAACTTAAATGTAGTTCAATTAAACCTAAGATCTGTACACTACTGATATGCCTCCAGTCTGCATGATAGGTCAGAATACAAACTGAAATGGAAGCCAACAGAGTACGTGAAATACCAGTACACTCATAGCAAATGTTTAAAGTCATCAGGTGTGCCCCCTTCCCACAATCCCATGTAGAAATGCAGTAACATGTAAGTGTGAGGTGTAATAACAGTGGAACACAGATTACCTGAGCTGGCCCAATCTACAGGATAGATTGTTGCATGTGTACAATATACAGGGGTCCATGTGTTAGGTTGTCATTTGTTCAATATTGTGTGGAAGTGGTCAGCATGTAGGCATGGAGGGCTGTGTCTCAGTGGCTTATGGGCAGCACTATGGATGACAGGACCATGTTCTGACAATTGTTGTGGCAACCACAATACTTCTCAGCAATACCCATGTCAGCAGTCATCCAAACCCACTGTCCAGATGTCAATATCTGTCACTGTCTGAAAGATGGACATGCCATGAATGTAGGCCCCTACATACACACAGTACACAGGTGGAAGTACCCTAGACAGAATGCATAAAATGTAACTGTCAACTGCACACAACTTTGGAATTGTACATACAGGATAGCAGCACATTAATTGTCTGTGTAGTATGGAATACTGATATAGTCTGGCCAATCACTGGCAGACCACAAAAGGCACAGTTATGAAGTAATGAGAGACTGCCTATGTCCCTGCACAAGGCAGCATAAGGGGAATGTCCCAGGTATATCTGTGAGTCAGTTGCAAGTAGCTTCCATATAACACATGCAGTCAGCTCACCCCACCATCAAGCACAGGTTTATAACAGGTCATATCCTTGCTGTTGGGAATGAGTGCAGTATGACCCCACTTCTGTATGGGAATACCGACAGAATGCAGCATGCTGAAGATGTGTCCTATGCAGGTGAGTCCCCAGCTGTAAGTAGCACCCTGCATGCATATGGACCAATGGGTCAATATGTACAGGAACTATTGCCATTAACACCTTACACATTTATCCTGTCACCCAGTGGAATCCACTGACTCACAGTCTGGGAATGTAGGACTCACAGAATGCACTGGCCTGCTACAGATGACCTGCAACACTACCAAATGGCCTACAGTCCTCTGTCAATGGCCTGTGCCTCACCTGTAGTGCCAGTGTAACATATCTCATGGGGTCCCAAATAACAAACTAAGACAGTCAACAAAACACAAATTCAAGACCAAATTGACAAATCCCAGTAGCATGCCCCCCATGTCCTACTGCATGAACTGGGGGCCAATACATAAATACTGCTGGGATCAAGGGCCAACTGCAGGGATACTTCCAAGATATCGCTGGCATAATGTTAGGATGAGGACAGAATAACAGATTGGGGGGGTGTAGATGCATCATGGAGTGTGTGAAGTCTGAAATTCTGATGTGTGCCCATACTACACCTGTCTGCAAACCCAGTAATGGATGACTACAAACCTGCTCATAAACCACAATGTGAAGGGAAAATGGCCAGATATATGAACCCTGCCTCTGGGTAACCTGGGTGAATCTGTACAGCTGAGAGGTATAGCCAAGGCAAGATATGGTCATTCTGTTAAGCTGATATATGTACAGCAAGGGGATACTCAGCCACCATACTACCAAGGTGCTGGACCATTTACACAGACCCATCAGCAAGTGTCTGTAGCTACCCCTCCAGAATGGCAGGAGTGTGCAAGAATGTGTAGGCTGCGGACCACAATACTGGACTCATTCATCTTGTATTTCCACGTAAATAACTCTGAGCAAATAATTATATCTGTCAGTAGTCAATGACATAATACATCACAGTGTAAAACAGTACAATTGTCTGAATATCTCTGGTAACACCAAACCATGTAACACAAGCAGCACAGGCAGCAATAGTTACAGTATCCTCTATCTGTCGTCCATTGTGACTCCATATTATCAACCTATCTACAGGTATCCTGCAGAAACAGGTTGCTATCTGTAGGTTGAGAACACCAAAACCTGGACTGGAGTACAACCCTACCTGGAATGGATTCACACACTCAATACAGAAGGTCATACTGGGCATGCTCCTGCAATTAGAGAAATGAAGCCCATGTCTGACAACACAGTGTACTATACAAATCTGTCATTTTCAGATGTCTGTGCACACACACCAAATTGTACACCATTTATGCTTCACACACATTGGATATGAATACTCACACATATCCAAGGCCAGCACACTATAATATGTCAAACATACACACAGAGATGTGGGGAAGAGAGGAATAGACAGTGACAGATAAAATTCCATTATAAGGCATGTCCCACCCACCAAACATCCAATTAGCTAATATCACATGATGTGCTGATGTCAATCACTGTAGACATTCCTTTTGGTAGCCCTCAACCCTATTGTGTCTGTGGTGCTTGTGATAACTGTGTAACACAGCAGTACAAATCAGTATTCATGTAGCATTTGTATACTCAGTCCTGTCAAATGTAAAGTTGTATGTGACTGAGTGTGTATGTGTGTGTTTCCAGAGGAATTATTTATGGCCCATTCACACACACTGCACTTCCCATTGCCCATGCTAGCACTCCCGCAGATGTCAGTCACCTTGAAATAACCCTTTGGCCAAATCTCAATCCTATAAGCTCTGTGGCACTTGTGATAACTGCATAATACTGTAGTGTAGCAAACTAGTTAGGTAGGAGTTCTAATCCTGGATTTGGCAACTGTGAAAGTGTGCAAGTCTTTGTTGACACCTGCTTTTGTGATCATTCACACTTACTGCACTTCCCTCATCCCTCTTTTTGCACTGCAGCTGATGTCACTCACCTTCAAAGATACATTTGGAGAGCTTTTTCAGCATATAGCTGCCATGGTGCTTGCAATGACTAGATAATACCATAATATAGCAAACTAGTTAGGTAGGAGTTCTAATCCTGGTCCTGGCAACTGTGAACATGTGTGTGTTTGTGTATAAGAGTGTGTGAGTCTTTGTTGACACCTGCTTTTGTGGTCATTCACACTTACTGCACTTCCCTCGCCCCTACTTTAGCACTGCAGCTGATGTCACTCACCTTCAAAGATACCTTTGGATGGCTCTCCAGCATATAACTGCCATGGTGCTTGCATTAACTGTGTAATACCATACAGTAGCAAACTAGTTAGGCAGGACTTCTATTCCTGGGCCTGACAACTGTGAAAATGTGTGTGAGTCTTTGTTGACACCTGCTTTTGTGGTCATTCACACTTACTGCACTTCCCTCACACCTCCTTTAGCACTGTAGCTGATGTCACTCACCTTCAAAGATACCTTTGGACATTTCTCCAACAGATAACTGTTGTGGTGCTTGCAATAACTGTGTAGTACCATAGGGTAGCAAACTAGTTAGGTAGGAGTTCTGTTCCTGGTCCTGACAACTGTGAAAATGTGCATGGGTCTTTGTTGATACCTACTTTTGTGGTCATTCACACTTACTGCACTTCCCTCACCACTCCTTTAGAACTGCAGCTGATGTCACTCACCTTCAAAGATACGTTTGGACAACTCTCCAACATATAAATGCTGCGGCACTTGCGATAACTGTGTAACACTATAGGACTAATACATAGCTAAGTAGGGGTTTAGAACTCAGTATTGGCAAGTGTGGCAGGGGGGATCATCAGTATTTCTTTCCTTCTGTCTCTCTCTCTCTCTCTCTCTCTCTCTCCTCCTCTCTGGTAGATGTGGAAAAATGCATCTGTTTTGCATAGGCAGCAGTTTGACTTTGGTAGGTAATGCTCATGATCAGCTGATGGCCTGTGCATAAATTAGAGTTCTCTACTTACTAATTGCATGTGAAACACCTGTGATATCATTCCTATAGCCAATTGCATGGAAAACACTCCTATTTGTAAACAGTGCAAGTTGGTGCTGGCCCTTCTCCCTCACTGTGAGCAGGACTTCATGTGGGTGTGTGAAAAACAGCATCACAGAGGGTAGTTGGAAATACCTTTTACAACAAACACTGTGGAGACAGGCCAAAAAACTGGAGGGGGATGTTCCAGATATGGAGACAGAATGTAAGTATTGCTGTTCTACATTTGAAGTAATGTTGATTTAACATGGTTTGTGTGGATATAGCTGTTCTGCATGATTTAAAGTCTGGCATGACAGTGTTATATGGTGGAAAAAAACTCTCACTTGTAGGGCTATCTGCAGACTGGACAGAGTTTGGAGCCTGAGATTTGGTGTGTTACTCACACATTTTCTGTCTTCATAAATGCAGTAGCATACTCTGATGATTGTACTCAGGAAATGGTAACATCCATGTGTGTTACTGACTTCATATCCCTCAGAAGAAATATGTCACAACAAACCCTGTTTCACCAGCAATGTTCACAGTTTATAACTGTAATATGTTGATATTGGCCCTGTGTTTGTGCCTCTGTCCCCCAAGTCTGTCATCCTTTGTTCATATGTCATGCAGTAAGAGGTGGATATATAGTATGCCATTATTTACTGACATAATTCCTGACATCAAGCCAGTGATATATCAGACTGCCAGACATGTAATGTATAGGAGGCCTAATAGTTGAGGAGAAAACCTGCATATTCTGTGGTAGTCTGTACAGTAGTGAGGTCTGTGTACTTATGGTGATTGTTGACAGAGTGACTGTATTATGTAGCAGTGTATTGTGATCATGTTATTTGGCCTGTGTACAGACTGGGGTAGATGTCAGTGTTCTTCATCCTGTTCTATCTGACAGTGCATGGTGCTCCAGTTTCTGATACACTATCTGTCTATATGTTTGTAGGGCCAGACTGAGACATGTCCCATACCACAGTCAGGCATCAGACTACACTGTGAATTGGGCCAGTATATGTAGGGTTAGTGTGTGAGTGGCAAACATGATGATTTTTGTTCACACAGGCCATAGACTGTACTATTACTTAGCCTTACCATTATGTGACTGTGACTGTGTTGAAATTGATTGTGGGTATGTACTTTCACATTGGTGTCTGTTACTTCATGCTATTACATGCCTGTAGTGCATGCTATATTTGCAATTACATGTGTATTCCCCATAGGTAAATTGGGTTAGTGTTGTGGCAATCTGCCTGTAATGTAGACAGTGCTTGGTGACATGCCTAGCAGCTCAGTGTATTTACCTATTGTGATGTTATGTCCAGCTATTTGTCAGATGTACTGTTGCCCGGCCACCATACATGTCGTGTATTTCTGAAAAAGTAGTGGGATGCTGTGAAGATGTATGTCACTAACTAGTGTAAAGTATGTGGCTTGGGATCTCTGCTCCTCCAGTTAATATGTGTTAGGACAGACAGGATGGTGTGAGTGCATAAACTGTGTGAGCTTATCTAGTCTAGTATTTTTTATATATCCCCATTTTCATGGCTCTAAACATCCCCTTTGTCAGGCTTCTTCCACATTTGTTGCACTAAGGATTTCTGTGTATAACTCCTGACTGACCAAATTGTTTCAGACTGTTCATGTTTATTGCTCACATTACTTCTGTATTCCATAGGATCATTACTTTGATTTGTGTGGTACTTCACTATGATGATTTTATGATGTCTGTCAGTAACTGATGGCATACATGTCAGTTTCAGAAGAGCCTTTCTTTACAACATGTATGTTGACACAACCCCTGTCACTGTAGCAACATTCTACATTTATAACTGCAATACACACATTACATTCCCTTGCACTAACCAGTTTATTGTTATGATGCTGAGGTATGACTCCACTACATGTCATGGGCCTATATATATATATATATATATATATATATATATATATATATATATATATATATATATTTAGAGAGAGAGAGAGACATCGAAATATATACATATATATATAATATATATATATATATATATCTATATGAATATGTATTTATATATATATATATATATATATATATATATATATATATATATATATATATATATATATATATATATATACATATATATAGACATATATCTACATATTTATAAACATATATCCATATCCTTTTATGTGTAAACATGAGTGTTGTATATACCTTCTCAGATGTATCCCACCATATTAATCTGATATGTATATATTTACATATAAGAACATGACTAATTCAACACCATTTTTACTTACAAATACTAAACAATTGTAGTAGTCAAAGCAGTTCACTACTATTCAGTATGTGTACTGAATGATAAATTTAAAAAACAACAGACATTTTCACAGTTCAGATGACTTAGTGGTTAACTGCTCTGACTATAGTGTTTAGGGTACTGGGTTCAAGACTTGCAAAGGCTGTTTATTTTGTTGCTAGGCAGAACAAGGACTGTTGGATACAGAGTGGTTAACACAGTTTTGAGCAGCTTTAATTGGGTTTGCGCGGGTTTGCCTGACAGTAAGTGGTGCTAACGTATGATTAAATTAATAGGTGCTTACATCATGTAGGCTTCACTTAGCAGTGTGCAAATGTGCTTAGCATTTACATTTAAGCAATGCTTACACCTGATAAGCATAGCTCAGCCCTGGTAACCAGTGATCACATTTCAGTCTGATAAAATAGCATGGTAATGACATCTTTAATAAGTGTATTTAATCCCATGTACATAACATGCTGTCATTACAGTAGCAAGGGGTGTGAGTATACTGTATATGACACCTGAGTATACATGGCTAGTACCACAATCTTTTCTCTTTGCATGTGTTTCATACATGGCTAGTATCCCAGGTTATATGCAGTCACACTTGCATGTATTGTATCATTATGTTACTACTTTTAACAGTGTTTTTCCAAGTAAGAGTAGATTGCAGATTGTAGAACTGGAACCATACACCCATGCATGCAAAGCTGGACTCTGAGTACTGACTATTGTGTTCTTGGTGTGTGAGCTGTATGTTTTTAAGTATCTCCTATTGAATATTGATCTGATATGTTGATATTAACTGTAAACTACTATGTGTTTAGGACATGTCATTGAGGACTGCTGTCATGTAGTAATGGCATACCTATCAGTGTCAGATGTCTGTCTATCAAAATATTCATCCTAATGCATAACATGTTGGCTAGCTAATTTCTGTTTGTCCTCTGTACACATGTGCAGATGTCAGGTATCCATCTTGGCTGCTTACAGGCAATCTCTGATTGACTGACATAGACATGTCTGCCCAGCTATGTTATGAATGCCACAGCTAGAAAATCCAAGCTTATATGCACCACATGCATTGGATACCTCAACCAGACTACCACAGTCAACAGAACATGCTTGGGTACAGGTCTCTAACTCAGACACTGGCCATGTTATGCTATATATGTTGCATACATGTCAATTGGAACACCTCACTGGCCCTCTGCAAAAGAAAACAGATGACTGGATGTTGAATTTAACTGTCACCCTGGGGATTACTCAAGTGGCATCAGTTGGTAGATGGCCTGCTGACAAATGTCAGGTGGAATGATACCAGTTTACCCACATGCCCTACTCTTTTCATCTCTCCATGGACATTACCCTAGTACACACCTAGGAACACCTGCTCCTATGGACCTCAGTACTGACACATGTGTCAGTGTGCATTATTGAGAATAACAGTGTCTGTGTCTTTGTAAACTTGTAGTTGAAAATACTCTGAGGGCCTTCTCACCCACTACACCCCCATTGCTATACTTAGAAATGGCTGCTGCTGTAATTGACATTAAATGCACCTTGTTACACTCTTCATCCTATGGGCTAACTAATGCTTGCAGTACCAGCATAACACTGTTCTACAAATGGGTAGATAGGTGTGGGTTACCTCTGAGTCCTGGCAAATGTGGGTATGTGTGTGTATGTGTGTGCAATTGTGTGTGAGTGTGCATATTTGTAGGAGACAGCATTCTGGGCACATTCTCCAAATATGATAAACCTTGCCATACATTATAAGGGATGGTGATATTGCTGACATTAGGAGAGCCATGACAACCCCTCACCCTACTATCCCTGTGGCACGTGCAATAAATAAATATCCCTGTAGTAGCACTGATTAGATAGACAAGGGTTTGTATTGCAGTCCTGTCAATGTGCGATTGTGGGTATGTCAGCATTATACATGGGATTCAGTGAGTACAATATCCAATGTGGGGTGTGGGTGCTGGGTATACTGTCTTTAGACCATAGTACCCCCAGTACATGTCTCGAGGTCCACTATATGTCACCATCAACCATACAAGTAACTGATTACACTGTCCAGCCCAATGATGCATGTGCTGTGTGCAAAAACTCAGTAACAGTATGGACTCACTGACAAGGTAGTTAACACTGCTAAGCCTAGTTCTGTCAAATGTGTTTATGACTGTATGTGTTTGTCAATGTGTATATGACAGTATGTCATACTATGTATTGTTCATTAACACCCAGTATATCCCCCATTACCATACTATACAAGGCCTGGTGATGTTCTTCACTTAACAGGAAACTCAGGACACACCTCATCCTAAAAGCTCTGTGGTGTGTGCAATTAAGGCCAAACACATTAGTAGCAATAGGTACCTAGGTAGGGGTTCTACTCTCAGTGTTGCCAAGTAAGTGTGTGTGTATGTGAAGGGGTCTACTTCAGTTTTCAGAAAATATATGTCCCAGAAGATCATTTGACTGAGAACTAACTGGCAAAAGGTAACATTTCAATGCAATCATCTTGTGGAAATTCATTCCATCAAAACTAGTAGTGGATGTGTACATGTCCTCTTCCCCACTGTACAGCTGTACAGTGATACTGGAGTTGATATATATAGTTGGGTGTGGTTGTTGTGGGCACAGCCACCCACATTGGGGTGATTGTTGTGCGTATCCCTCCGCTTAGTGTGCTGTTATACTGTACAGTTTATGTTAACAGGTTAAGTAGTTGTTAATCACAATATGTGTGGTTCTACGCCACCCCACACTCTCCAAGGTGGGTGGGGGTGTGCCACCCACACCAGCACACCTATATGTACCAACTCCAGGATTGCACTACATTGGGTAAGAGGACATATACCCTGCCAGTAGCATCGTCAATAACATTAAACTGGCAGACTGATTATTTACTGATGTGATTTTTTGCCTATTTGGTCTTGGTGGAATTACATAGGCCAAAATGAGTTCACTGCAAAATGAAGTACATCCATGTGTACAGTATTCTCTGTGTATTACATTAACACCAAAACTTGTGTGTGTGTGTGTGTGTGTGTGTGTGTGTGTGTGTGTGTGTGTGTGTGTGTGTGTGTGTTATTCACAAACATTTGGTGTGTGCCACCCAGTACACTTACCATTCTCCACTGTAGAAGAACTGCTGACATCAGCCACCATGCACTCACCTGTATACACCCCTCAGACCTATCAGCCATGTGGCAGATGCAATAACTGTTATACTGACCTGTTACTTGTGTTCAACTGTACCCAGACATGACAAAGTCAATGTGTCACCACAGTGCCATACCCCGTGTAGGAAAGGACAGCAGACCAACATTCTGCTGACACATAGACACCCACAACACAAACAGAATACTTTATGGAGACCACAATCAGTCAGTATTAATAACAGCTATAATGCATCATGGCTGAACAGCTGCACACCCTGACATATAAGCATTAAACATTCCAGCTGAAAACATGTTAAACAGCATTACATTGCTAAACCTTAGTACATTCACCCTGTGCATCAGAACCATATTAGCATGTCCCTGCATCGATGGTATTGATGACAGGGATGTGGCACATGTATCATCATATGCACAGAGTGTGTTGTGGGTTTACCAGAGGTCTAGGCTGAGCCATTTGGTTGACATCATGTGTGTGTGTGTGTTAGGGGGTTCTTTATCAAATGGGCTGTGCAGATGTGGTGTGTGTAGGTATGGAGGTGCCCTAGCTGTGTTGGTGATGTCTGTGTGTATGTATGCACACAGTTCTGCCATGTGGCTGCCCTATACAAGAGTTTGTTGGACAGCTGCAGACCATACATGGCAGGGTGTACAGTTCACCGTGTCCGGCTATGTGCATGGGAACTGTGCCTGCCAGGGGTTCCATGGGCACTATCAGGCAGAAGCCCAGATATGGTACTCTCCCCTGATGATGACAATCGTCCGCTGGATCCACGTCCCTGTTGGGACCAGCCAGGACCACGTGCATGTGGCCTGCTGTGTTGTGGCGTGGACAGCACCCCACCCTGCAGTGATGGTACTGCTACTACAGGAGTGGTTGTGAGTTGTTGCACATCCACGTAGACCTCCACTTGTTGGTGTTTCTGACCTATGTCCACGTGGCTGATGCCCTACTCCCACCACATGCTCTAACACAAACACCACACAGTCAAGGATTCCCCCCATCTCACCCAACCATCTAGCAAGGACCTCTGGAAAATAATGGTGGGCACCTGCAAAATCATGGATGTTGTCAAGTACAGCAGAATGAGTAGCCCTCTGGAGCCTCAGACTCTGTCTGGTGTAATGTTCCATACATGCCTGTGCCTCCATGATTGCCTGAAATATGTGTCTGGTGACAGCTGATGTGGCACTTCTGCCAGGGGCATGATGGCCAGTAGCCCTCCTACGAGCACCCCTGTACCTCTGCTTGTGGGTACCTTGCCGGTCATCTGGCTATGGCTGCTGTGTAGAGACACACTTGCTATAGTCCCCACACTGTCCTGTCCCATGCCACCACCAGCCAACTGTCCCTCATCTATGGCCACTGGTGATGGGGTATGTATAGGCATTGTGACTGTGTGCAGAGTTGGGGTGGATAAAAGTGGGATGTCAACTGATGGCACAGCTTCAGCCCCTGACAACCCTGACTGTGCCTCACCATGCCTGTCATCATTTTCAGAGTCTGTATGGACACTAACATCAGTTTGCCTGCAGGAGGGACCCTGACCCATCTCACCACCTGGGAGGGGCAAACAAAAAATGTAATGTAAGACCTGTACATTATTGTTTACCTCTACACACACACACACACACACACACACACACACACACACACACACACACACACACACACACACACACACACACACACACACACAGGTGAGGTGGCACAAAGATATTACACAGACCTCTCATTACCTAACAGTCAACATGCTTGACATATGGCACTCAACAGCATGCACTGCAGCTATACTCAATCCTTGTTACCAACATTATACATCTCTGTGATGGATGAGTTGTGTTAGTAGATGATGCCCCTTCCCTTGGAACACACTGCACCCATATACACAGTATTGCTGTGCACCTGTACAGCACACTGGCATGTACTGTGCACCAGACCTCATGAGTGTACACACCATTGCTGAATGTGTATATGTGTGGCAGTTATGTTTGCTCTGTTGCTCACAGCCCCTATGTGCTTGTCTGGCACATACCTGGGATGATATGAGGACTGATATCAATAATTAATACCTGACCTCTGATTTGCAGATCTCATCATCAGCAGTGCATGTATGAGCAATAAAATCCAATTACACTGACAACCTTCAAAGCATAATGTGGATATGAGGAGTGTATACACCCTTGTTGACATGCCAGCCTCTTCCATGATATGCAATGGAGTCACAAAACTGCATATGTTAACATTACACACAGGTGATATGTGACATATGACTTGTGCAATCAAATGCAGTATCAAACAAATGTGTTAGTCGTGCAGATGCTGAATGACATGCATACAATATGTGGGTTAAATAAGTGTGCACACCCTTAACACAATGGTTTGTTGCAGCACCTGTTAAGTGAACTACAACAGTCACTGTTCCTGGAAGGGGTATACTAGCATGGCCCATCTTCACTTGCTGTTATTTGGTCACTCCATCCTACAAATGTCCCCAAACTCTGCCGGATTGCAAGGTCTGCTCATGTGCACAGCCCTTGGAGGTCACACAGTGCCTTCAGTATTGCTGTGGAGTCAGGGTTATGTCTGGCACAATTCATGACCCTGACTGTGTTCAGATACAGCCATTCTTAGCGAGCTTTGCATGTATGCTTCAGTTCAATGTTGTGTTTCAGGATGACACCCCTCCCCATCCTCAGCCTTATTGCAGATGCTTGACAACTATGGGCCACACAAGTGTTATTTTGCAGTGTTCCAAATTCAGAATGCCATGTCTACTGGCCTAGTTCCTGCTAATGAACAGCAAACCTAGAGGTGTACACTGGCACTAGCAGGGTAAAAAATGTTGGATGCTTGGCCTGAGGTGGGGTGAGTTGTTTCTTGTGCACCACATGTATCTTTATGACTACTGTCTGTAGGTTTCAGCCTTGGTCTCAGTACACCATTACACATTGCAGCACATGCCTTTGGGATACTTGATGTTATGCGTATGCTACCTGTAGAGAGCCCTGTATGATTTCTGCGGAACAACCCTTCCGTCTGATTACCCTAACCCATAGGCCACACTTATGCAGATTCCAAGCAATTGTTGAGACACAGGTACTGCACAGGCAGGACTTGCTAGACATTCTTGTAAGTCCCTATACGTTGCTGCATGTTTCTGGAAAGCCTTCATGACCAGTTTGCAACATGTGTTGTCATCTGTCTTGGATGGGCATCTGTTTATTTTCTACATGTTGTCCCATACTTCATACACACATACATGACTGCCTGCACTGTTTGTCATGGTATATGCAATGGTGAGGTAAGGCTACTTTTCCCACTCCTGAGTGCTATCTTTTGGATATGGGATCCATTCCATGGTTTATAAGATGTGTGCAAGCCACGGCTGCCTCTGTTGCAGGTGAGTGGGCAGATGTCATGGACATACTTCTTGGACAGCAGACCATTACTTGGTGTGACATTGAGGCCCTGTACTTGACGGAAGGTGTGTACTCAAGAAGAGTAAATGATGTCAGTGCCTAACAATATGTTATTTGGACTGTGTGCACACATATGCTTCCAGTGTTTGTTAAGGTATGTATTCTCCATATTTGTTATCCTAACATAGGATTCCATATTACACATTCATTGCCCATGTTAGGGTCACATTACAGGTTGCAAAAGGTGTGGAATGTGGCATATGAGGTTTATGTATGGTGGTATTGAGATTTGCTGTTGTTTAGATCAGGAACACTTGCCATTGTAATAGTGGTGTATACACTGTTGTAGCCACTGTATAAGGGTAATGTTTCAGACATGTCCCTACTGTAGGTCATTTGTCCCACCATTATGTTTATCTCTGTCCACACATTTTGCACTGGCAGCTTGTTAGGTATACTGCAGGACTCTTACATATCCTTCAGATACACCACCATGGTGACCACTGTGACGCAGTGCAGTTAACTGCAACAATAAGTGAACATATACAGCATACATTATGGGTAGGTGTATTAAATGTGTGTATGGCAAATAGCATGACCATAATATGGCTGGTGTATTGGCAAACCTGAACAAAACAACTCCATACTCACCAGCTACAGGCTGCTGCCCCAGCTGTATACCAGAAGGACCTAAATAGTTGTGTGAGAGATGTAATGTCAGTAGCCAAACCTGTGGCATTGGTACAGGGTGGGAGCAGCATTTCAGTACAACAGTACAAACCCACAATACTAGAGATTATGCACATCTGTTCATTATTACACTGCAGCAACAGACTATCTTATCTGACATATGCATGTAGATACTTTACAGATGAAGATGGATAAACAACAGTGGTCTACTACTGTGCCCTGGGCCTTACCTGCACATTCCTCGTCCATTGTGTGGGTGGCACCCACCTCCACAATGCTATCTTTGGCTTGCTGGCTTGGCTGGTGGGCGGGTGCCCCAAGGCTGGTGAGGACCCCCTCAGCATGTGTCAGTCAGGGCTGGATGGCATGACTCCCACCTGTGGCTAGCTGGTCCCTCCTAATTGCAGTGGCATGCTGACAGGTGTGGCAGATCAGAACGGTGCACCGATGCTGCACCTGCTCATAATTGCGGTTGTGCAGGCTGTCATCATTTACCCTGTGGACGAGCTCGTTCCATGGAGTTGTCCTCTCCTGCAGATCCTGTGCCCTGTGCCCAAAGAAGATGACATGATGGACTATGAGGAACTGTATTATGACATCACTTTCCAGGGGTGTGTATGCATGGAGCCATTCCCAGGACATTGTACCTGGAAGACTTAAACAGGAAAAAAGGTCAGAGGACCTCATACTGCAAGGATATATAAGTTGTTAATTGACATCCCACCACCATATCTGCAACAATAATCTAAACACACAAATCAGTTGGAATGTTTACACCAAACCTACTGTTGGCACATATGTCCTATTGTTCAACAAATATTGAAATGTATTTCTATTAATGTTCCATGTTGAAACACTATCATTGGTGGCCTGATGCTATCAATGTAACCTGCATGCTGTTGTAATGGCCACTGTGGTTCCATATACGCATGTGCTCTGTTTGTTATGCAACTGTTCCAAATCTGGTGTTTTGGGTTAATGAGAATATCTATGCATGCTGTTATAACTATCGCTGGATTATGTTGACTATTACTAACCCACATATCTTCTAAAACTGCAACACCATAGCACATTTGGGAAGGCCGGTCCCAGCGGACCCACCTCTCCCACGGTCCCACCTCATCTGGCCGTGGCACCGGGCTCCAGCACATCTGGGACCCACCCCAGGACTTCCTCGTCTGCTGGTCCTGCACCACCTTCGGGTGGAACCACCTCAGGGGATGAGGCTCATCCCCCCCGGGACTGGGCATGGACAGGATACTGTCACCAGAAGTCAGGTATGGGGATTGGTGCATAGTGAGCTCCAAAGGGAGTTTGGAGATCTGCTATGCCAGCTTGAAGGCTGCCTGGTGCAATTAGAGGGTCAGCCTGCCCATCCTGCTTAGCCCCCAGCACAGCCACTTTCGGGGTCATGAAGGTGCAGTGGTGACTGCCCATGGGTGGGAACCTTGGTCCCACTGTTTCCATTTGAGAGCTCATGGGCTTCCGATTTCCAAACACCCCTCCCTGTCCAAAGTGTTTACCCCCCATGTGTGTCATGTACTGCCTCTGTATGCTGTCTTGTCTATCTTGTCTGTCTTCTGACCAAACCTACCTCCCCAAATATACCTACTGTCCATACCCAACATCCCACTCTCACCTTAAAAGAAAAAAATAAAGGGTAATCTGTCCCCCCCAAAAAAAATTTTACACCATACATAACTGTCGATTTTGCACACATGTCCACTGGACACATGTAATCTGGTCTAACTGGCTTCACAACACACTATTGTTGTCCTCACCCCTCTCTCAGGGGTTTGAGTGTCCAAATATACCTCCAAATTCAGTATATATGCACAGCTGTTGCTGTAGACGAAATGGACAGCTATGAACCTTCCCAAAACCTGTCATGCACATCCCTAGATACTTTCTATTGTCTTTCCCTCTTTGTACCCCTTTTTTCACCACTTTCATATCACCCCTTTTTTCTTTTCTTTCAAAGAAATTAGTGCAGGATTAAGTGGGAGTAAGGTCTTTTAAGCAGTAGTAAGCAGGATTAAGCCTGTTTGAGTGGTGCTAAGCAATACCTACACAGATTAAACACTTTTCTGGCTTACTGTCTGAAAGCATATTTAACTGGCAGTTAGCATTGCTTACCGCCATGTAAACCCACACAAACCCGCTTACAACTGCTTAAAAGTGCCTTAATCACTCTGTATCCAACAGCCCTTGTTCTGCCCAGCAAAAAAATAATTAGTCCTTGCAAGCCTTGAATCCAGGACTCTACACACCATAGGACAGCAATTTACCACTAAGCCATCTGAACTGTAAATATGTGTGATGTTTTCTCATACATATCATGCAGCACAGTCATTCAACTATAGGGAATATATATATATATATATATATATATATATATGTATATATATATATATTTATATATATATATATATATATATATATATATATATATGTGTGTGTGTGTGTGTGTGTGTGTATGTATATATGTAGACATACATGTCTATATATATATATATATATATATATATATATATATATATATATATATATCTACATATATATAAACAAAGTATAGGCACCGGACATCCAAAACTTCTACCACAAAGCCTTTATTGACATACAGAAAACACAGAACAAGCAGTAATCACATAAATGTTATATCCACAGTGTACCACGTTTTCATCTTAAAAACTTCTTCAGAAGAACTGGAGAAGTTTTTAAGATGAAAACATGGTACATTGTGGATATAGCATTTATGTGATTACTGCTCGTTTCTGTGTGTTCTGTACGTCAATAAAGGCTCTGTGGTGGAACTTTTGGATGTCCGGTGCCTATACTTTGTATATTGGTAACTGTTTTGGCACTTTCCACACAATTTTTGTTTATTTATGTATACATATATATATATATATATATATATATATATATATATATATATATATATATATATATATATATATATATATATATATATATATATATATATATATATATATATATAGTTCACTTGAACATCGGATCCACATTCTGAACCTCTCACTACAAAAAGTCTGACCCAAGGCACTGTAAATGGGGGGTGAAGGGGCCCAAAATAGTGAGCTCTTGTAATTATTGCCATTATACCTTCCTCCATAGATGAACTGTTCTGTCTTGCAACAAAATAGAGCATCACATGTGGACAAAGGCTAACATTGGGGGGGATATATAGGGACAGATCGTAGATGTGCCTAGTACAAATGTATGAAGTTTGTTCATGATACATTTCATATTACCATGACTGTTCTGAAGGTGGGGGGGGGGGTCTGAAACTCATGTGGCTGTCATGACTTCATTAGTTCCACCTTCAGCTATTTGCCAGACTAATATAGATGTTTGGAGGAACAGAACAAACAGTATGATGGCTTAAATCTTGACATTCTGTGCAGATCTGCACAGTTGACAGGTATGACCCACTGCAGACAGAGCCAGATGCTATGTCCATAGCATTTGTTCAGCAGGACATCATTACAGCAAGTATTGATGGCACATATACATCTTTCATAATTACCCCATTATTACAGACCAAGTACTACATTCAATTACATGCTTACATGTTTCACATACCTGGTTTATCTTCAGGTTCTTTCTCTGTACAAGAGATGTCTTCCTGTTTCTTATTTTGAGGTTTTCTTTATTTTTTATTATTTTGGTGTGTGTGTGTGTGTCTCTTTCTCCACTACTGGGGTTGAGTTTGTTTGAGTAGGTTGAAGCATGCAGGCAGCTGTGTAGGTCTTCCAATAGCCAATGTCATAGCAACCCACTACTATAAATAACTACATCATGTGGGTGTTGTCCCTTTACCTTTCCTGTATTGAAAATATCCTTCCTGTGTATGGGCAGTGATGTTACAGACAGTAGGTAACAATATCTCTTACAACAGGACTTGTGGACACAGGCCAGCTACATGTTTGTATAAGGTTCCAGACCTAGGGACAGTGTGTGAGTATTGCTGTTATATGCATTGAATACTGCTAGTTTTACAGGGTTTGTGTGTACATGCTAGTTTTACAAGGAATGCAGTCTGTCTGAATAGCTCTCAACTGTGGGCCTATCCACATGATGGGCAGAGGATTGGCTGTTATGTTTTGTCTTTTCCCCACACAGGTCTTGTCCCTGACATATCAGTGGCATTCACTCTGTTGATTTCTATCAGTGCATGTCAACATCCCATTTGTGTTTCTGACTTCATATTATTGAGTAATGGTATGTTGCAACCAATCCTGTAACATCAGCAACTTTCACAGTGTATAACAGCAATATTTCAAATATGGTTCTGTGTTTCAGTCTTTGTCCTCCACCTATATACCAGGCTTTGTCCAGATGTCATGCAGTAAGAGATTGATAGGTAATGGTCTATCATTATTTAGTGCTGACATTCCTGCTATCTTTCCAGTGATATTGTGGACTCCCACACGAATTGTGGGGTAGGGTCCGTATATATGAGGGCTACAGCTGGACAAAACATGTGTGACCATATACAGTCTGGAGGTCAGTGTATGGAGAACACTGTTATATGCCCTTATACGATATTTTATGGGGAAGGGGTATTAAATGTTTTTAACTTAGGCTATTACAACATGTGAGGGATATCAGTAATAAGAAACGTTAAGGTATATGGCTGTACATTTTCATACATTTCACCATGGGAACAGTGGTGGGCTAGAGCTTACTGTCTTGCACACAGTTCTGTTTGTCAGTGTGATAGTGGCATTTTAAGTCAAGCATTGTTATGTAATGGATACATTTACATTGTGACAACTGATACTTTTCCCTCTATGGGTGGATTACAGAGTGTAATTGGAGGCTGTTGAACTACATCTGTAATTAAGTGCTGCTTGTTTCTTATCTTCAAGGCAAGTGTGTTTTTTACTGCTCTACTACTTGAAGGCGTTAGCCTAGACAGCAAAGTATGTTATTTTTGCAGATTACTGTATCATATGTTTTCTTTGAGAGTTGCATTAATCAGTTATTATGTATTTCAAACACCTAAATGCTATAAGAAATGGCATAAAAACTGAAATAGTATACAAATAAACATGTCTATGCATGCAAACTGTGTGCGCTGTCATATCCTTTGCATTGTGTGTGGGTATATGTTTCATGCAATAATTCTCATTTGTAGGAAAGAATCAGACACTGGCCATTTGAAAAAGTAGCAACTGTAGGAATAATGGCTGATATGCTGTGCACCCTCTATGTATACTCTCTTTATATATATCTATAAGTATTTATATATGTATGTATGTGTATATATATATATATATATATACATATGTATATGTATATATGTGTGTGTGTGTATATATGTTATTAGAATGTTTAGTGCTTCAACATTGTATATTCCCTATGGTAGACTGACTGTTCTGCATGATATGTTAGAGAAATCATCCCAACATCTTATAGCTCAGATGGCTTAGTGGTAACTTGCTGTGGCTATTGTGTGCAGGGTCCTGGGTTCAAGGCTTACAAGGGCTGATTATTTTGTTGCTGAGCAGAACAATGACTGTTGGATGCAGAGTGATTAAGGCAATAATATGCTTACAGACAGTTAGCCGGAAAAGTGCTTAATCTGTGTAGGCATTGCTTAGTGTTGTGCAAACAGGCTTAATCCCACTTACTTTTGCTTAAAAGAGCTTACTCCTGCTTATCACTGTGCTAATTTCTTAAAAAAGAAAGCAAAAAGGGGTGATAGGAAAGTGGTGAAAAAGGGGGCACAAAGAGGGTATGATAATAGGGAAAGTAGCTAGGGATGTGCAGGATGGGTGTAGAGAAGGTCCATAGCTGTCCATTTCTTCTACAACAACAGCTGTGCATATATAGTGAAATTGGAGGTATATTTGGACACTCAAACCCCTGAGAGATTGGTGAGGACAACAATCATATGTTGTGAAGACAATTAGACCAGATTACATGTGTCCAGTGGACACGTGTGTGAAATGGACAGTTATGTATGGGGCGAACATTTTGGGGGGGACAGATTGTCCTTTTTTTTAAAGGTGAGAGTGGGATGTTGGGAAAGGATAGTAGGCATATTTGGGGAGGTAGGCTGGGTAGGAAGACAGACAAGACAGACAAGACAGCATACAAAGGTGGTATATGACACGTGGGTGGTAAACAACTTGGATGGGGAGGGGTGTTTTGAAATTGGAAGCCCATTAACCCCCAAATGGAAACAGTGGGACTGAGGTCCCCACCCATGGACAGTCATCACTGCACCTTCATGGCTCTGAAGGTGGCTGTGCTGGGGACTGTGTAGGAGTGGCAGGCTGACCCTCTAATTGTGCCACATGGCCTTCAAGCTGGTGTAGCAGATCTCCAAACCCCCTTTGGAGCTCACTATGCACTAATCCCCGGACCTGACTTTGGGTGACAGTGTCCTGTCCGTGCCCACTCCCAGGGCGGGAGAGAGCCCCATCCCCTGAGGTGGTTCCATCCAAAGGTGGTGCTGGACCACCGGATAAGGAGGTCCTGGTTGGGTCCCAGACATGCTGGAGCCTGGTGCCACGGCCAGATGAGTTGGGAGAGGTGGGTCCGCTGGGACTGGCCTTCCCAACCATGCTATGGTGTTGCAATTTTAGAACATATATGGGTTAGTAATAGTCAACAAAATTCAGGATTAGTTATAACCACATGCATAGATATTCCAATTAACCCAAAGCACCAGATTTGTAACAGTTGTATAGCAAACAGAACACATCCATATATGGAACCACAGTGGCCATTACAACAGCATGCAGGTTACAGTGATAGCAGAAAGCCACCAATGAAAGTATTTCAACATGGAACATTAACAGAAAGACATTTCAATATTTACTGAACAATAGGACATATGTCCCAACAGAAGGTTTGGTGTAAACATACCCATTGATTTGAGTGTTAAGATTATTGTTACAGATATGGTGGGGAGGAGAGAGAGATGTCAAATAACAACTTATATATCCTTGCAGTGCTCACAACTTTAATGATCATTGCTCTAATCATTACTCTACAGGTATTATTACAATACCCTTTGGCCTTGGGTTGGGCAGAGGTATGTCTGAAGACAGTGTATACTTCAGCCGTCTTATAGCTAAATTCTACTTCTCTTACCTGGTAGAGCTGTGGAGGGGATGTTTGTTAACACTACCTGACTGTTTCTACACATATTCCCAGATTCCTAGTCATAATTATGCACATACCTCTCAATCTCTTAATGCACAACATCTGGACAAAGCTTGACAACATGGGGGTACAAATAGGGACATATTTTGAATATTGCTCTTATAAACTTTTATACATTTGCTAGAGTGACAGGATTTGTTTTAATATACATTTTCTGAAGGATTTGAAGTCTGACACTCAAATGTATGTCATTATTTGGTGACTACAGACCTGAGATCATCCCACTGATTTCCCAGGAAAAAAGAGGAACAGGCCAAACATATGAGCCAAATATCTGGGCATTCTGCGAAAATCTGTACAGTTGAGAGGTATGATTATGCATACAGTTTACTACCACTCCCAAGATTTGAACCATGGCTGTGTGTGCTAAAAATACAACAATTTGAGTTTCATCAGAGTGAGCTATTTAGAAACTGCTGTCTATTCCTTCAGTGTTTTATGTCTAAGTATCTCTTGGTTGTACAATCAGACCTTGTACTTACAACAGCCTTATACAGACATTCCTAGACATATTTTTTATGTAGCACAATGTGGGTAACAGTGGTTAACACATTACTATTCAGAGACTGCACCACTAAATGCCATACAATACAAGAGTAAACACAACCAGTCCAGAATTTAGAACCTTATTGCCAAGCAGTTACAGTTTTATTGAAATATCACCTATATGGGACTATTACTGTCATATTGCCTGGTTTATTCAGTACAACCCATATCCAGTTTTTATACTGACAGGTGACTTTCTACTATTTTATATTTATTTGGTATGACTACTGCAAGCAGGATTGTTACTCACCAGCCTCGGGATGCAGCCTTTGCAACCTGCTGGCATGGGCTTCCTGATTCTCAGCCTACTCAGCTGCAGCTGTAAAGGGAATAGAGAAATATTTAGGCATACCTATCCATCACATACACAAGCTGGACTTTGGTAAACAGTTATTGCTATGAATACTTACACACTGCTGGGACATCACCCCTCTGCCTTGCTTCTTGGGCCCACTCATCCAAGAGCTCCCTCTTCCTCCACTTCAAGTTGGCATAGTGGTGCCGGACCTGCTCACCAGTCTGAGGAATACCAGTGGCACTAGTGAGATCACAGCCGAGATGGTCCTAGACTTCCGCTTTTCATCAGTCTCTCATCATGGTTATTTACCAGGAGTCCTACCATGACCTTGGACTCCTGTATGCCCCAGCGCTGCGCCCGGAAGCACATGCCCTTGCCAACCCCTGCCATACTGCCTACAGTGGGAAGCTGCATCCAGTTATGAGCTATATTCCCATTTGTGGGGTTTAAATATGGCCAATTTCCCACCCTTTGCTGTGATTGGATGGTTTTGAATATGCTGAGCTAAACTAAGCTATGGGCAGACCTGCTTAGCTAAGGTTGCCAGTGCTTAAAGGGGCACATTCAGCATTGCTTACCAATGGGCAAATCCACTTAGCTGGGCTACTCATTGCTTAGCAGTCATATTTAAATAATGCTTACACCTGGTAAGCAGAGCTGTGCAATGCTTAGCACTGGTTATTTTTTTATTTTATACACTATCTGCTGTATGGGATTGATTCATCATTCATTACATATTGTAAATCTGTTTACTGTCCCTGACATCCCCCAATGTGCTTTCATTACATTTACTCATTTGTGTCTATACTGTATGGGGCACTTGTGTTTATATGGGGTTTTCACAACTTTATTACACTGACACCTCACATCTGGACCTACTACAGTACTCTGGTTAATAAATATATGTTATTTTCTAGCTAATTATAAAATAAATGTTTATGTACTGCTTTCACATGTAAACTGTGAACTGGTTACAGTGGGGATTGAATTGGGAACGGCTGCTTGGAAAGCATATGCTCTAACCACCACACTATTGCAGTACTGTTTAAGTTGGATGTCTCTTGCTATTTAACTTCTTGTGCGGTTTAAGGTGGACTAAGCATAGCTAAGCAACATGCACACCAGTGCAGCTACGCTTAAACTTTATCACATTTATAAAAAAAAATGTATTTGTTGTGTTTTTTTATTTGTACCCTTCAGAATATCCCTGCTAATGCTAAACCTGTTATTCTATCAACTTTCTACTTTGTGGGACGATTGTCCCTTTTGGCTTTGTCCACATTCCCTACTCTGTCAGGTTGGGAGGTGTGTGCTATGTGTTTATGCTACATGTGTTATTTTATCCACTTTTGCCTTGGTAGGGATGATTGTCCCTTATGGCTTTGGCCAGATTTTTTACCCTGATGGGTTGGGGGTGTTATGAGCATTCTCGCACTTTTTAAATTGCCAAAATGCAATTCTGGAATGCAGGGGGTGTGTGTATTGTGGGAACTCAGACACACCTGTGCTCGTACACAGAACTGTGTCCGTTTTACAGCATGGCAACATGCCTTCATACATATGCATGGCAAGCTGCCGTGCTGCACAGGAACGGTCCCTGCTGTGCAGGAATAACTTACTCCTGCACAGCTGCTTGCTGAATCTGGGGGTCAGGTTTTTTTTATTTTAAAACTTATAATCCCATTTTTAAACTTATTTTTTATTGACAGTACATTTCATATTGATATAAAAACAAGAAGGGTATATAGTAACTATTAAAGCTATACCTATTTTAGTGAAAAAATGGCTAATGTGGTCACCTGTTACAACTATAATGTTTTACTTGTTGAAGGCATGAGTAGGATGTTACAACAGTACATATATTGGACAATTTGTATGCTATAATCAATAAGAAGAATATAATGTGTAATATATGCACTTTTAAGGTTTATAAAGATTAGAAAAATGTTCTATATACTTCAGAGATTTGTCATTTTAGAAAGGGGTGGTGGTATAAAGACTAAACTAGAAAATAGCGAATTACATTGGCAGCTGCAGTTAGCAGCAACCCCCCAATAAATTAAGTTATAAGTAGTGAATCTGAATTTAAATTGAAGCAGTTAAAATAAACTTAGCCTTTTAAAAAGTTGGTTTATATGTATATTTGCATATATTTATATATGAATGTGATTTTTACATTGATTTTATTGGTGTTATGTCATGTGATGCTGTGGGTTACTTAAGCAATAGCCAACAAGTGGTTGTGGGTATATTGTGGATTTTGCCATGGTTGGCATAGCTTGATCACAAGGGTGAAACCCAAATGATTAAACAAAGCCAACCATGGGTAAATCATCAATATATCCACACCCACAAGTCAGTTATTGCTATTATACAATGACATTATTTATTAAAACAATTACTTACTTTTCTTAAATAATGATTTTGTATAGAGATTCCATGATGTTCCTCCGCAATGTTTCTGCATTTTTCTGCATTTGTTGATGTACTGTGCATCCGTATGGGGCTTATTTTCCCATGCTTGCACAGTACATCAGTACTGTGGAAAACAAGCGATAGAGGAAGGAAGATATACAATGCCTTTAGCATCTGGACATCTGACAGGTATGAGACAGACAGGGTAGAATTACAAGGAAAATCAGGTATTTTTTTTTAGTTTTTCAGAATGTACTTGATTTTCCTTGTATTTGCTCTGTCCTCTGTATGTGCCTCTCAACCTCTTAGCTCAAGAAATGTGGACAAAGCTATAAATAAGGGGGGGCAAAGGTTCTGAAAGGTGACTGATTGTAAATGTTGCTCTTGTAAACTTAGAAAACTATGAGGATACTAATATTTGTGTTATTGTGCATTATTTGAATGAAAGAAAGTCTGAAACTGAAATGCGTGTCATTATTTAGTGACTTCATTCCTCAGTGATTTGTTGGAAAAAACATAAATTTTATGAGGAGCAGCTAAAAAATATGAGGCAAAAATCTGAATAGTTGAGACTAATGCCTCTGTACCATACACCAATAAAAATGAAAAAAGTCTGGCCACTCAATAGTACTTCAGCGACTGGGCTTTTTTCTCTTGGTTCATGCTTAATTTACAATGGGCATGCTGGTTGGGCTGACCAATCAACGTGCATGTTTCTGAATACTAACAAGCTATCATTGTATAATATGAATTACATGTGATGGTTTATTCTTTGTCTAATGAATTTCCAAGTCATTTGTAAGGAACACCAGTGCTAACAAATTTGCATTGTACTAAATAGCTTGTAGTAATTATACAGTCTCAGTATTACATGCTTTTTTATTTCATTAGGGTGTATCATAATTATTGACACCTTAGTGGTGGATTTATTTAGACACTAGATAGATAGATAGATAGATAGATAGATAGATAGATAGATAGATAGATAGATAGATTATACAACTGGTGTGGCAGAGTGGGGTAATGATTACTCTAATAAAAGTCAAACTTTTAGGTATGGTTATATGGCACAGAAGCTGACATGTTCCTTAGTTAAATAACTGGCTGCTGATGAAGATGGGTGCTCTGACTAAAAAGGAAAGTCTTACTTATTTATATAATTACCACTGATGTGGCTCAATCCATGAAAGTTAGGGGTGTATTATAGAGGAAGTCACTGGATGGTGCAGAAGGGTGAGGCTGGTGTAATGGTTAAGGTCTTCACCTCATAGACACAGTTACAGGGTTTGATTCTGACCTTTGCTTATAGACTAGGCTTGTAATGGTATGCAGAGCAATTATTTAGAATTTACCTATGAACTTATTCATGATTCTTGTTCCTTCATCAGTGTTCACTTTAAGGGTTGGGGCTGGCAAAATTGTTAAAGTGTTTGCCTTAAAAATACAAAGTACAAGGTACAATTCTTACCTTTGAACAGCATGGTTAGACTTAAAAAGGCCCATTGGGATCATTACCTTAGTATTCACCTATGGACCTAACCTCATTATGGAGCACCAGAATGTTTTCCCCATAAGGCTGAAGCCAGAATTTGTACCTTATTGTTAGTGTGGAGTAAATTGTCTTTACCACCGGTCATGATAGATGTCATTATTAAACACTGGATTTGTTTAGAAAAATACATTTCTTACTTTTTAAACTGATCTGTTTTATAGCAACACACCCTGCTGCTGACAACTTATGTTGAAAAGAATCAGGAAGATGTCTACTTAATGCACAACTCAGGAACATATTATTGTATATGTTTAGGAGTGCGCGATGTAAGAGTGGAGTATGTCTTGTGTTACTGATAGAGTGGTACTTTAAAAGGTTTGTCTACTGTTTTTTTACTTACTTTTAATTTACTGACCAGGTATATTAAGTTAATAAGCAGCACTGCATTTAAGGCCAATTGTGGAAAGATGTAATGATTTTTTAATTATGTGTAAGTTAGCATGTATTTGGATTTGGCTAATTGTAGTCTATGCACAAAAAAACATGCAAAGCTGCTTAGGTAGTTAAATATCAAAGCTACAAAACTGTTTTAGGTCTCCTAATAAATCTTGTATTTTATGTCTAGAGGTGTGAAATAGTGATCACAAACAAGTAAAGATCACTGGATCACAAATAGATATTTCTCTGAAATAATTAATTTATATGGAGGCATGATTCCACACCACACATTCAGATCTTGCACCCAGCACATTCCGTGTTACCTATTATATGCTGGAATTCAGAAAATTGATCCCACAATCATGCAAAGTGCCTCCCACAGATAGATCAATGTATGCAATTGCAGGAAAGGTGATTCCGAAAAAACTTCAGCTGCAATGAGGAATATACCTAGTAACCTCTTTTTACAAGAAATCTGGGCAAAGTCAAAAATAATGGGGAGGGGGAACAGAGGCCCAAAAACAGGGACAGATTTTAAATATTGCTCTTATAAACTTAAAGTTGATAGAGTAATATGTTTTGTTTTAGAATGCATTTTCTGAAAGATGTAAAGTTTGAAAGTCAAGCACATTATTATTTAATGACTTCAGTTCTCACAGATTTGCAAGAAAACAAAAAAACTGTGTAAGAACAGACCAAAAATATGAATAATTTGCTGTAAATGGGGAGTCTATTTTGCATATTATATCATATTTTATGTATGTATGTATGTATTTAATTATTTATTTGTTTGCTTATTGCTAATTTGTTTAGTCCGACTAGGCTAGTAGTCTCTTTTCAGGGGAGATCTGAGGTGATTTTTATAACTAACTTAAGGAAAATTGACCAGGAAACTGGGGAACATCTCTTACATCTTTTTGATAATTGTCATGGTATCTTTTATATCCACTTGAGCTACCACCAACTCAGGCAGACGGGACCTTGGTTTAACATTTGATGGAACACAGAGGAGTGCAGCATCCCCTCTTACTACACTGCAGTGTTAGTAAGTGGAAAATTTCAGTAACTGACATGGGATCATTTACATCTGTCGGAACTGCCACCAACTCACTCAGATGGGACCTCAGTTTAACGTCTAATCTGTAGGATGAAGCATTTTGTAGTGCAGCACCCCCTATTACTGCACCTTAGTATCAGTAAATGGAATATGAATCAAATCACCTGTGGTGGGAACAGAACCCACATGTATCTTCTATTCTAGCACCAAAGTGGAGTGAGCTACCTGTTGGGTCACTGACGATGGAACCCTGATACTGACAGATGTATGCTGTAGAGGAGGGCACTGGTATGAATGAATGCGAAGACATAAGAAGATGAATTATGTATACTCTGCAGTTAATCAATCCTTGCAATGCATCACAGTCAGTGCAGATGTGTGAGCAATATACTGGAGGCCTCCTCTGTGATACCAATACAGGTCTGCTATTGCCTTATAGTGTAGGCCTGCACTATGACAGAATTGCATCTTCTTGAACCTACTTTACAATATATCATATTGTATCATATGTAGAAAACCCGAGAATGTGAAGAAGTGGTATTTGAAATTTATTCAGATAGAAGGAGCCATGCCTTTCAAATTTCTTGTAGTTTCACACAAAACTTTCCCAACTTTTCTTTCTTTTTTAAAATAAGAAAACCGTTAGCTATTTGGGAGTTCCAAATTAATAGTTAAGGACTGTTTATCACCTCATAATGCTGAAC
The DNA here is from genome assembly GCF_019279795.1 of Protopterus annectens. Classification (NCBI taxonomy): domain Eukaryota; kingdom Metazoa; phylum Chordata; order Ceratodontiformes; family Protopteridae; genus Protopterus; species Protopterus annectens. Next base: position 943,190,487 of record NC_056745.1, read on the forward strand.
TCCATGTTATGGATCCTCCAAAACAGGAAAGGCATAAGGGGCTCCTTAAAGTATTAACTGCCACTATTAATACAGACTACCACATCACTGAAGGATATATGGCATTTGGTAACCCAGCCTGATAAACCGGGATGAGACCAGGGCTAAAAGAAAGTGATGTCTTTGTTCATTTCTTTATGTATGAATGTATTTACTTATTCATTTTGTTTGTTTGTTAACCAGGATAATGGAATGATCCAAAATGTACCAATTACAGTTCCATTCTTGGAGTTATAAGACACCAAACACTAAGACAGATTTACATTTTAAAAAATAAAAACAGAAAACAATTTCAAAGCGAATGCAGCATACCTCTCAGCTATCAAGATTTTTGCAGGATGACCTGATTTTTGCCTCATTTTTTAATCTTTTCCTCATAAAATTTGCATTTTTCTAGCAAACCCTGAGGATTGAAGTCACTAAATATTGACATTAATTTGAGTTTCAGACTTAATATCCTCCAGAAAATGCATGCTAACACAAAATCTGTTATTCTAGTAACTTTCTAAATTTATAAGAGCAATATTTAAAATCTGTTCCTGTTTTTGGACTTTTGACCCCCATTATTTTAAGCATTGTTCAGATTTTCTATGCTAAGAGGTTGAGAGGTATGGGATATAGCAGTCATAAAAGTAAAGCATCAAAACATCAGTAAACATCCAAATGTTCAAATTATAATATAATTATAATGATAGCATTCCATACATTTGATATAAGGGATACAGGATAATTTCTACTTTAGAGTTTTCATGCATTATTTCTTCTGTCATGGACAGGGAGTGGATTAATAAGGGAGAAAATATGTGAGAAAAGTTTGGAAATGTTGTTTAGAGAGGTAACAGGTTTAGCAAATATAAAGGGAGGAAGCACAGTAAAGAGAGCTGAATGCAAAGGTGAGGAGACAGAAGCCACAGAAGGAGCATTAGAATAGATTAAGTTATATATGTTGATATGCGAGTGGTTGTTTTCTCTGTGAAACTTCAAAGTTAACAGGACACATAAATCACTGTTTCATGTAGCTGACAATAAAGGGAAGAACATGGAAAGAATATCTCAAATGCATCAAATATGGGCTTTTTAATGTTTCCACTTTTTCTACTGCTGCCCCATAAAATGACTACAGGACTCCTGCCCTTTGCCATATGCATAGCAATGATCAGATCAGCATGGCCTACAAAGACAGAATACTTTACAGATCAGACATAGTTTGCTAAAATATTATGTTCTCTCATCATTTGTTGTTGCAGTATAAACTACAATAACAACCAGTCTATATTTGACTTATGATTGTAGTTCTGGTTCTGCACAAGCAAAATATGCTACAACATTGTCATTGTCTTTTCATTTCCGCTGATGCTCTACATATCTCATTTTAAAGCCTGGTTTGGCATACTTCATGATGTAGCACACACATTTAATAGTGCATATCTCATTTACTGAGCAGATTTTTTGTACATTATTAATGATACAACATAGTTATGGTTCATTTGTTCTAAAATTCATTTGATCTAAACCCCAAATGACTGAACCACATTTGATCGAAAACTATTTGAGCTTGTCGATTGCTAGTTTGATTTTGGAAGATAGGAAATATAATTCAAATTAGTGTAAATCATTATTATTGCCTTGGTAATATCCCCTGTTCAGTTGTAATTTTACATTTAGAAGTTCATGTATAAGAACCAGCAGTGACTTAGTGTGTCAGCTGCATGTTGTGAGCTAGTATATTTAAGTTAGGAAGCTGGGGGGAAGGGGGTGGGGGGTGCATTCTCCCCTGCAAAAAAAAAATATAATGTATATTTAGCATATGTGACATTTTCAGGTGAAATTAATTTTGATGTTTTATGGATTAGATTAAATGAGTTTTCAATTAATATACAATCATTCTTTACTGATTTCATATTTAAATTCACATTTCATACTACTGTAATAACAATGTTACCTTTAGTTAGTATGGAGCCCCGTGGCTCATCCTGGATGAGGAAAATGGTCACACGAAGAAAGAGTTTACAAAGAATAACTAATAAACAGATATTACACAGTAAACGATAATCAAAGCAATTTGATAAGACTTCGCAAAAAAACAAAAATGTTAAATATTCTGTGAAACACAACTCATCAAATTATGTTCAACATTTTATTTCAAATTGAAAAAGAGTTCCTAATGTATGGATTGCCTAGGGAATTTTATGAAGTTCTTTAGATATATATATATATATATATATATATATATATATATATATATATATATGAGGTTTCAGAGTTTCTATCATGTTACAGAGGTGTAAATACTGAAAGGACATTTGAAGCAACAAGCCACATTTCTTCTTGTCTTTGTTGTGCTTTCTCTCTGAGGCTTGATTTTAGAAGCACAGTCAACCTATTTATGGGCAAAGACAATAAATAAACAAATGCATATTTATATAAATAAACATATAAATTATAGCGTTTATTCATCTGATCCTTGCCAGTTCTGAAGATACATATGAAATTTCAATATTCCATTTTAGGACTTTCAAGCATTATTCTGTGTAGCTTTCAGCTGTGGTATCAAAGTTCAGAAGTGCAGTCACATTAAAATAATGAGTCATGTTACTGAATTGTGAAGAACACTGTTTAAAGTATCATGTAGTGTTTATCTATTACCAGCATAAAATTAACAGGAAAACAGTTGTATGCTAATAGTATGCTGTCTTACACTTGCATTGCCAAGAGTATGCCAACAGTTTGACCTGCCTGCTAATTTATATTATAAATACACCAAGTATAGCAAATGCCATGTTGAATCTGCTGGTCAAGAGTTTGCATCTAAAAGCAAACTGCCTTCTTGCATAAGCAGTCTGGATGCATTTAACAAATCTTCCAAGACCCTATAAATTAAGCTGACAATATTTAAATAGCAAAATATAAGGTAAGTGCTATAGAAGTGAAAGCTAATTCTTGAACATTTTAGAAAATAAGTATGTGTTCTTATAATGAATGAAACCAGATGGTCACTGGATCAGCGTGGCATCTTTGTTATTGGGTTACACAGTCATATGCTCATTTTTAGGTCTGAAAAGGATGATGTAATTAAATATTGTAGCTTTGTGTTTTCTGGTCTGTTAGGTGAATATAATAGTTAAATCATGTGTTATCACCGACTTCCAAAACACTTCACTATCATACTATAAAAAACTTTATGTTTAATCTGCATATTTAGTCAAGTACTTTTTGAGAATTTAATAGTGGTTTTTAGATTAACAATGTGTATTTATCTGTCTCACTTTGTCTGTCTGCCTGTCTGTCTCTCTCCCTCTCTACACAAACACACACACACACACACACACACACACACACACACACACACACACACACACACACACACACACACACACACAAATTTATATGGGCAGATGTGCGGATGTGCGTTGTTTTGTTATACAGACCTTGTATGCACTACTATAAAGAATGGGTAGATGGCTTACAGTCTCAGCAGGTAATGAGCTACTGCTTAACACTCTTATTTGCAATCTCCTTAATACTGGATACTGTATACATTTTATAACAAGGCTCTTTAATAAGGATTATAGTTATACTCTTAAAAATATAGACAACACTCAGTTAAGCAGATCGTTCTGCAAATTAGCCACTACTGAAAAAATCTTCTATAGAGATTCATCTTCCAGCTGGAACAAATTGCCAGAAGAAATAAGACAAGCAAATAAACTTACTAGCTTCAAGCAACTATAAGGCAATGAATAGTCCTCTAGACTGATAGCCCAGCATAATGCAGCCGGGATACTTCAGGTACAACTAACACTGGGTAAGACGTCGATACAAGTCATAGCCTGCTACAGAACCCCAAACATGTCCTTAGACTCTCACTCCAAGTTCCTTAGCACCCAGGAATCTATCAAGGTCCAACCCAATACTCTCATACTGGGTGACTTCAACTACACTTCCATCAACTGGGAAAACTATTCAAGTACCAATGTACAGGCCCAAAGCTTTCTGGAATTTATCAATTCCAATGCCCTGGACTAACTCATTCTGACCCCCACTAGAGGAAGCAACATCCAATACCTGGTTATCATCAAGATGGGAGACCATTGCTCCACACCTATAGTCAATTCCTCCCTGATTAAATCGGACCACAGATTGATCACCATGGAAATCTCCATCTCACCTACAACTCCCGCTAAGGTGACCACCCTGAAAAACTTCTCTAAAGCCGACTTTGGACTCCTAAAAACAGAAGTTGCTAACTTCTCTGCACCCATGCCAATGGAAAATAGGTGCATGACTGCCAAATCATACACCGATGCACTGTACGAGCATGTACACAAATGCATGGACCTTGCCTTGCCAAATAGAACTAAGCCACTCTCCTCGAAAAAAAGGAAGCCAATCTGGTGATCCCCAGCCATCAATAAACTACAACAGAATGAAGAAACTGTTGCAGAAAAAATGAAGTCACAAGACTGGAAAACCTCCCTTATTAGTCTCAACAAAAAGCTGAGATTCCTTATCAAATCCTCTAAAGCCAGCTATGAAGGAAGAATTGCGGCTGACACCAAAAACAACCACAAAGCCTTCTATAGATATATCAAAAACCTCCAAGGCAATACCCAGATTTGCTCTGAATTATTGCACAATGGCATCTCCTATACTGAGCCAACAGATATAGACCACATACTGACCGACAGATTAAGTGCCAAGTTTACCCCCCCAGGGCCCTATCACAATACCAGAAGAAAGCCTGGTACTCACTATTTCTGCAGCACAGGTAAAAGTTGCATTGTCCAAAGCCAAGAATACAGCATCCATGAGACCTGATAATATCCTTGGCTGCATCCTACATGAGCTAAAAAATGAACTGGCACCACATCTGTGTGCCCTGTTCACTCACAGCCTCATCTCAGGCTATATCCCTAATGAATAGCACATTGCTACAGTCATCCTACTCCATAAAGGGGGAGCAACTACAGACCCTGGGAACTATCACCCCATTAGCCTGACGAGTCTGGTATGCAAAGCTATGGAGTGCATCATTATGCACCTGCTGAACAAAGATATAGGCAATTTCCAAACTCTTGACCCCACATAGTCTGGCTTTGTCAAGGGAAGATCCTGCCTGCTGAACCTGGTTGACTACTTTGAGGCAGTCACCAAGGCTGTGGATGAGGATAAGGCAGTGCACACAGTCTACCTCGACCTGGCCAAGGCCTTTGATACCATTCCCCACTCAGGTATCATTGATAAACTCACCAAACTAGGCATCAATCCTTACATCACTAGGTGGGTTGCAAACTGGCTCACAGACAGGAACCACAGAGTGAAATTTGCGGACTCCAAGTCAGACTGTTGACCAGTCATGAGTGGAGTCCCACAGGGCTCAGCCCTGGGTCCTCTCCTGTTTGGCATCTAGTTCTCAGAAGTCCAGGCCAACACAGAAGGACTCTGGCTGACCAAGTTCACTAAGCTAGGAGTCATTAGCAACTCCCCAAGTGATGCAGACATCCTACAAAAGGGCATCTCTGAGACCAATGACTGGTGTTGGAACCATGGCCTGATGCTTAATGCCAAAAAATGCGTTATCATCCCCTTTGGAAAAAACTCAGTTCCCATGAATTACCATGTTGATGGGAGCCCACGGAACACTGAAGGGTCATAAGAGATCTGGGCACCCAGGTCGACAGCCACTTCACCTTCGACCACCACATTGCCATTGTGGTCAGAAAGTCCTTCTACGTGGCACATCCTATAACCAAAGGTTTCGCATCCAGGAAAATAGAGGTCATCGTTCCTCTCTGCTCATCCCTCATTAGACCAATCATCGAATATAATGTCCCATTTGGCATGTACCTGACCAGACACCTACAACATCTCTTATCGCCTACTTAGAGGTGATCTCTGCTTGACTTACAAAGTCATGTCTTACCCAACCCTAATTGAAATTCTACACCTAAAGAAATCCCAATACCCCTATGCCACACGCTCTAGAGATCACAACCTCATTACTACAATTAATAGAACATGCTGGAGAGATAGGTTCATCTCCTAAAGACTGCCCATACTCTGGAATAAGCTTCCCATTCATATCAACCAGAGCACCTCACTGGCCCTCTTCAAGAAAAATCTTGACGAGTGGATGGGTAACAGAAATTTCACTCCAGGAACACTCCAGTTGCCCTACTTGATACGGGCACTGTGAACTAACATCTGGTGGCACTGTGCCTGGGCAATTTTTTTGGGCTAGGCTTGTAAAGGCTCCAGGATCATTAGCCTAGTACACACCTATGAACCTATGTATTCCATCTGCTGACTTACTATTAATTCAGCTCTTATCATATTAATTTAAATAATTTTATGGAATTGAACTGTAAACTAATTTGCTCTGTCAGTTATGAATTGTACTTAACCTGAAAATTCAAAACTATATGTTCCTAAATGAAAATTCACTACTGTGCTATTTCTACAATTATGTTACTGCCAAGCAATACAAAGACATCTTTGTTAATAGTTCTACATTCTGTTGTATGTTTACTTGTGTTGTCTGGCCTGTCTGGCCCAGGTCATAACTGAAGGGGTCCTTGGACCAGTTCCCCTACCCCATTAAAAAATGTTAAATAAATAAACAAATGTATATATATATATATGTGTGTGTGTGTGTGTGTGTGTGTAAATATATATATTTTATATATATATATATATATATATATATATATATATATATATATATATATATATATATATATGTTTATATCTACACATTTGTGTGTGTACAAAATTGCACACACACACACACACACACACACACACACACACACACACACACACACACACACACACACACACACACACACACACACACACACACACACACACACACACACACACACACACACACACACACATGCACACAGACTTCTTTCTTCTTGTTGAGTATGTTAATCAACTTGAAACTGACCAAATACTGATTCTTTGCATAGACCTAAAGCTGTTTGGCTTCTCATTTTTTTTCTGCAATAATGCAACAATGGCATTCATATTTTAAGTAAGGAGGGGTATGGAGGTAAAACTTTCTACATGGGGAAAGGAGCTTGTCTCTCAAAAACAAAAAAAAAAACTTTTTCTCAGTCTGTTTCATCCACTTAAAGCCTATAGCCTCAACCAGTCACATTATTCACACACACACACACACACACACACACACACACACACACACACACACACACACACACACACACACTCACATACACACTCACACATAACATAAGTAATTGAATGCAGATTTACTGAAAAGCAACACATCATAGCTAAACTCAAGGCTTTAGAAATGGTAGTAAGAGGGGGGTATTCCAAACTCTGGCTCTTAAGTGTTAAACAAAGAATACTATTTTAAGTCCCTTGAGTTTCAACATATCTAGTTCAGTATGAAAAACTGATCCTAAAAAGTGAGACACATTTATTAGTCTTCAAATAGGAATTCTTTATTGCCAAGTTGTTTTTAAGAGTATGTTTGAAAATGAAAAGATCATTTAAAATGTGACATAATGTATTTCAAATTAAGAATAATTACAGTATATTTACAAGTTAGCAATATATCAGCAATATTCTCGGCATATAATGTTTCAAGGATTATATATGGGAAGGGTGGAGTGAATCAGAGCTAATGACACATTACTTAATTAGCAGGGTTTAGAATGAAATCCATTTACATTAGTTTGAAGGAACAAATCTAGATATAAATTGAAAAAAATGCCAGTGACAGCAAAAACAAGCCTTTCTATGCCAGCCACTGCTCCTATGAGGCACTGATCTATATATTTGTTGTAGAAATATATTGCTACATTTATGTTAATTTGTAGTGGCTAACTTGTCCGGCATACCTCACTGACTCTTTTTCCTTCTATGCAACTCTTGTGTCTTTTCACTCATTTCACACTGGACGGGCTGCCATGTGGTACCCTGGGTGAAAAAAAAAGTTTTTCAAAGTCCAGCCTAAAATATACTGACTCTTTGCAGAGAAACACATTCATTTAAGCAGCCATGCTAGCTGATTTTGCTTAAATGACTGTTGTTACTGCAGTCATATATAACTTGCAATTCTATATATATATATATGTATATATATATATATATATATATATATATGTGACAATTGAATGCAGATTTACTGAAAAGCAACACATCATAGCTAAACTCAAGGCTTTAGTAATAATAATAATAATAATAATAATAATAATAATAATAATAATAATAATAATAATAATAATAAACTCTGGCTCAAAGTCTTTAAATAGGAGTTCTTTAATGTCAGGCTGTTTTTAAGAGTATGTTTGAAAATGAAAAGATAAACACATTCATTTAAGCAGCCATGCTAGCTAATTCTGCCTAAATGACTGTTGTTACTGCAGTCATATACAGCTGGCAAATCTTTTGCATATAGATCATGCCTCCGAACAACTTGGACCTGGGGCAGATACCAACTTTGGCCCTCCCTAGCTATGGTATTGTGGGCTTTGTGAAACTTGTAGTTGTCATTTAGAAAAGATGCAGTACAATTATGTTGCATAACAAAGAGGTAATGAGCAAAGAAGCTATGTTTATTTTTCAGAAAAATATAAATACTTCAGAAAATGTAATTTTCTTTTCGGTGAAACATATAGCAGAGGTGTAAAAGATGTATAAAGCAGTGCAGATCAGTGCAGTGTAGAACCATGATGCGCCTTTGAAGGTGGAGCTGATTTTGAAAACACATAGCAAAGACCTATGTTTTAATCTAACCTTTCCGCTTACTTTCAAAAGCTATTGTTATCATGGACAGCAGCTGGTTTCAGAGTTAAGTGTCTGTGCAGACAAGAAACTTATATTCAATCTCTGAAACAAACAGAAAAATGGAAATATCTGGGCTTTTTAATTTTAGAGGACAAATGTTTCATAAGTACTTAAGAGTTTTCCTTCTGGAACATGTGTAGACAATTTCTTGGACTGGGACCTCTTTTCTGAATTTTTTGGCCTCTAAATCTTCTAAAAATGTTAACTGTTCTTAAAGACATAGGTTGATAGAATACAATAAATCCTAAGTTAGTGATTACTAGTAGGACCAAATAGCTGTTAATGTGTTTCTGAATACCATTTGTCAGTTACAACCCTTGTTTATATATTTAATATATTAATTTAATATTTGGTATATGGGTAGGTGGACTGATCCAGAAAGCCTTATCAGCCTCCCATTTTTAATCTTACAATATGCATTACTTTATTTTAGTTACTGCAAGTAATACATTTTATTATTCAGTTTCAAAATCTTGTGACAGGTGACTTATTAAGGTAAATGCCAACCTGGTGTATTATTAAATGTCAAAATCTGCTTTTTGAAGAGTGACTGTTTGAAGCCGTAGGTACCAAATGAGTATACTACAATTGGATTATTTTAAGAAAGAATTATAATTGTATTCTCGGTGTGCTCCTTTGGTGTAGTTGTTGGTAGTGTGTTTGTATAAATACAGAAAAAAAGAGTACATACACTATAAGGGTATCATTTGACCCTCCTGGGAAAACTTTCTTTGTGTGTGTGTGTGTGTGTGTGTGTGTGTGTGTGTGTGTGTGTGTGTGTGTGTGTGTGTGTGTGTGTGTGTGTGTGTGTGTGTGTGTGTATAAAATTATGTTGAGTAAGTTTCAATTACTGTTGGTGAGAAAGCACTGGAAGGCATTGGACTGGTATTAAAGTGGGTGAAATCCTGAGAAGACAGTGAATATAACTCTGCTCTGCTCCAAATATGTTCCATGCAAAGTTTATCTGGGTATTGGAGGTGTTAATCATAACTCAAGGCAGCAGTGCGCATTAGCCTTATGCTTTGAAAGCAAAATTTCTTGTATATTATTCAGTCATTAGTGGAAAAAACTATGAGACTATATTATCTGATTGTCACATATGAATTGGCGCAAGTGGTAGATTATGAGACTGCACCCCTGGCTTTCATAAGAATATGTCATGTAGTGTTCAGTCATTGGCCCCTACATTTTCTGTTTCTATTGAAGAAGAGGTTTGGTCTTCATGAGTACAAGAAGCATGTAATTATCCTTTAGTGATTTTTATATCTTCAAGGTGCTACTTTATTTTTCATCCCATGTGCAGCAGCATTTGTGTGTTTGCTTATGTTAGTACGCTTGTATGTTGATAGGTTGCAATGTTACTGGACAACTGATTGGAAAAAATCATTTGTAGTCTGTCCACTACAGTTCCTCTTTTTTGCTACTTCTTTCCATGAGAGTTTGTGAAACAAGACCGGTTATGTGTTTGCAATCTATACTTACTCAGGCTGCAAATAAAGAAGATGAGGGGAATTACTTTGTTTAATATAAGGGTGGAGTCTGTTCTAGAGGACAGAAATTCTCTGATTGAGGTATCTATCATGCCAGGCAGGTTTGGTTTCTGTTATGGTGAAGGTTATGATCATTTGTATGGGTGTTTGTAATATTAATAATTTGCAAATATGAAGAATGTCACCCAGGACAGGCCATTTGAGGCCTTGTAGGCCAGGTATAGGTCACTCTAAGGAGGCTTTATGAGACACAGAAGAGAAGAGAAGTGAAGAGAGATAAAGTTTTAAGGCATTTTGTGTAGTTAATGGAACTGAGGCCCTTGATTTTCTTAATGAGGAAATACTGAGGTCTTTCAAGATGGATCATTTGTTTGGACAGGTACATTCCAAAGAGTTCAGTGTATATGGTTATGAGTCTAAATAAGAGAGGAGTGGAGAGTTATAATAAAATCCCTTGACTTGGAGGAAACACCCTGACTATTAGCTGCAGTAAACAGAAATATTCAATAATAAATGTGTCTAAATGGAGGTTAGAAGTAAGTACGTTGTCAAGAAATATTTCCAAATCTTTAATAACTGTCTTTTTTTGGGATGCATCATTAATGTGGAAGGAGCAAGGATGTTCCCTGATATTTAACTTGTGACCCATGATCACAGCACCAGTTATTTGTGCATTATTAGTTTTCCTTGTATAACCTGAGAGGCCCCAGAGGAGATGATGATTGCCACAACACCAGTTATTTGTGCATTATTATTTTTCCTTGTATAACGTGGGAGCCCCCAGAGGAGATGATGATTGCTGCTGGAATAAAAGTGTTAGTTCCTGGAACTTGTGTTGAATAGAGTTCTGTGGTATAACATGCTGATATAGTTCTTTTGACTCACTTGCGTAGTGTTACAAAAGCCACTGTTTTGAGACAGTGATGTGTTTTCATCCTTGGGAAAGGTGAGATGGGTCACAGGTAAAATGAGGATGTAGCTTATTGTTACTGGTTATTGTAGTAACACCTGCATTGCCAAGCTGATCTTTTTTGCAAAGTCTGTTGTTTTTTGGCTCTCTGGGTTTGCTGTTACATTAGATTTCATCATTGTGTTAATAAAAATTGTTTCTGAATGCTTTTTTCCTGTGACTGGACTATGATACTGTGAGATAGCTCTTAGAATATTTTGAAATTTGTGAGTAAAACATCTGCTTTAAGCCTACAGTCATCTCTTTTACTTTAGCTTTTTTTCAAGACTTTACAGGTAGGGAACCAAATCAAATGCATTTTTTTCTCCAGAAGAGACATCATCTAGAAAAGGCATACACTAGTCATGGATGCCTTCCAGTGATTGTGCCTGAAGGTGTTTTATTATCATTTTCATTTGGCAAAGTTTTAAGAGCCAGAATGTCCTTGGACTCCAACCCTCCAAGTAGCCAGGCCTGTATCAGCAAGGTCATCCACATTATATTTACAGAGGAATGTAAACTGCTCCTGCATGCTATATACATAATGTGGTTACTTTGAAACAGGGGGTCTGGGAATCAATATTTAAGGATAGATCATTGAGCACTAACTGAAATGATAATTTGATATAAGAGCTAGCAAATGGCTTAGGTATATTTGTGCACAGGAACTGTGCACACCATTGGATTGGAAATGTCTTCAGCAGCCAAAGTCAAACAATCTTTTATTAAATGTATTGTCTCAATGCATGAGACATCGTCAGAGGGTTGGCCAGAAGAAAGGAAATCTTTAACCCTGGAGTCAACTCCTAAACCTAGAAGAGAGAAATATATCCAGTATATGTTAAATATTCCCATCTTCACAGAACCTGAGGAGGAAGCAAAAGATTACAGTCTTCTCCTCTTTTTTTCAGTCTCTCAAATAGACTTGGGAGGACATCTTGAAAGCTGGGAAGCCTTTTATTATAAGTCAAAATAATCCTGGGAAAACTTTTTATAACCAAATGAAACCATAATGAATGCGCAGAGATTTCTGAGTCAAATGCTCAGTTCCCAGATGACACTCCATTGGATATTTAGGTAACAGTCGCCCACTCCCAGTACACAAATGTCAATTTAGGAAGGGCTGCCTGCTGCACCAATATCTAACCTCCAGATGTCCACACTATAACAAGTAAAATATCACCCTCCATAAGAGTGGCAGAAACCATGGGCACCTGCAAACTGATATCCCAGTGGTAAATTTATTTCCTCCATTCTGAATGATTCCATCATTTTAACAACCAATACAAGGGACAAACAATTTCGTATCAGTACTACTTTCCCCTCCCAAAACCTCCCTTAAGGAAAAGAAGTAATGTGGATGACAGGAGAAAAATAGTGGACTTAATCACCTTTTAATATGGGGAACATCTTTCTGCTCCAGTAGTCACAGAGGAGCAGGCTTACCACATACAACATTGAAATTACAAATACATACACAGGTACTATTAGACTTCTGTACATAGAATAGTCTTTATTCTCTTAGTCACCGGTGCATGCCCATGTAGCACATGGGATGAAGGTTCCATTACCTTTCCTTCTTTGAATCTTTTCAGATAAAGGCTTCTTGTTTTTACACTTTTCATGAAGACCTCTTATTTCTAATGAAATTCTATGTTTCTTCCTCAAGGTTTTTTTTTGTGGTTCCTGGCATAATTGACTATATCAGCTATGTCCTGGAAACCCTTTAACTTCATCCCTGATATCTCATGCATTTGTTCAGCTTACCCTCCCCCAATGGACTGGAGCCTCATAAATGGCTAACCCTGTGTCTATGTAACTGGGGAGCAGGTGAAGAGGAGATCAAGGATTCTCAGCATATGGAGAACGGGTTCAACAACTGAAGAAATCTGTGTGTATTTAGCTGTGAATTGGGTGAAAAGGAGATCAGGGATTCCCAGTACAGGGGGATATGAGCCCTAAAAATGGGGAAATCTGTGTATGTAACTGGGGAGCAGGTGGAGAGGAGATCAGGGACTCCCACTATAGGGGACAGGGGCCACACAAATGGGGAAATCTGTGTGAAAGCAACTGGGGAATGGGTGGAAAGGAGATGATGAATTCCCAGTATAGTGCCATCCTGACAGTGAAGAGGACTTCTAATTATATCCTCCTCACTGCACCACACAATACCCACTATGCACAAGCACAAGCCACTCGAGCAGGGTACTTGGTTTCTTCCAATAAAGCATTGCTGCAAAATGAACTGTATTGCCTTTCAAGAGCTGGCCATCCTCCCTTGCCAAATGATTGCAACAAGTAAATGCAGGAATATCCTGACCTGGGTACCAAAGATCCAAAGATGTCTTCACTTTTCAGGACAGATGTGTAAACTGAGGAATAATCATAGTGTATTTATGTGGTGCCTAGGATGGTTTTACTCAAGTAACTTTTGTTATCTACTTGATATAACTTTACAGCATGTTTACATGTTGTCACCAGATTTTCAGTACGGGGTATATGTGACCCTGCACAGTGACATATGTCACTGTGATTATGCATTTCTTTCTAGAAGGCCAGTTTTACACAGAGATAATCAAACATTTTTGAAGTATGAACATGCAGTGACACAGTCTGAAGTGAATGTGCTCAGTATATGGGAAATATGCTGTGAGCATTGCCAGCAAGATGGAACTGCATTTAGTTCCCTAGTGGACTAAAAAGGTTAGCAAACAAATAATAATATGTGCAACCACAGTATTCAGCCGAGATTTCTGGAAGTACCAGCTGTTCATTCCTTCTTGCTGGTGGATATGTTTCCTACCGTGCAGTTGTTTATGTATTTAACATATGACTTACTTTGGTATTTGCATACCTTATTTTGCAGCGCAAGAAATGTAGCAGTATTGTTGAATTAAATGTGGCTGTCTTGTGAAATCTTCATGTGCATAGCATTTTTCAAATCATTTATATATTTATCTTTTGCATTGTCTGAGAATGTTGCAAATAGCTGCAAATGAACATTTGTTCACCCACATAATGATAGATAAGAAGCCAATAAACCTGCACACATAGACATCTGAAAGCAGTAATAACAGAGAGTGAAGCTTGTCAGAGTGAAAAGTTTGATTCCTTGTCAAACAGGGACTATGCAGTGAAATCTGGCAGCTTTCTCAAAGAACAAAGCTGATCAGCAAAATTATAAAGAAAAGCACAATGCTTATGCAAGAGTGCTATAAGCAGCAAGGGACTAGAAGCTTGTTTTCATCTAAATCATAATTAATACATTTTTTATGGCAGAAAGCAATTCGTTTTTGCTCATTAGAGAGAACTGTGTTTTCCTTTGCTGAAGTTCCTAAGCTTAAAATCAGAGAATGCTAAGTTTTATATACCATTTATAATACAGAAATATTACATGTTTATTGTACCTGAAAACAATGAAAACAGGTTAAGAATAGATGGCACAATAAAACACAGATTATATAGTCACTAGGTACACTGGACTGATTTCTGCTTATGAAAGTGATAGTGGTTATTTTGGCTGATGAACAGAACCTGGATGTCTGAGATAAGATGGAGATGGACTGGACATTTAACAGTAGATTATTGTAGTCTATATGTGCGTGTGTGTGTGGGATTGTGTGTGTGTGTGTGTGTGTGTGTGTGTGTGTGTGTGTGTGTGTGTGTGTGTGTGTGTCTGTGTGCATGTGCACACGGGGGAGGAGATTACTAAGACATCGGTTCAATAAGAGCCCCCTAGGAAACAGTTTCTATTCACGCAGGGCAAGAGATGACCAAAGCTAGTTGGACCAAAGACTGATTTGCCAAACTGTCCTTAAATTATTCAGATCACTGTCAAAAATGCATCCTAACCCAAGGTGCTATGATATCAGTTAGTTATATTTAGTTGAGGAGAAGTGAGATCTCCCCTCATTCAACAGCTAGGACAGAGGTTTTCCTCCAATTTGCCCACTTTCAGTAACCAGAGTGTTCAGCAAAATTAATACAACAAACCATTCTTCAGCTGAACTCATTCACATATAGGAGTGCCTTCTGCTCACAAAGCCAACTGACCTCATAGGGTAAAAACAGGTGTAAATTGAATGGATGCTAAACAGACATCCTCAGCTTTAACAAACATAGTCCCCAACTGTTAGGGAAAGTCACCTACTGCAGGTTTGCAGCAGCTATGCATCTGGTACTCATTATAAAAAGGGTGACCACCTGATCTCATCTGTAGAAAAGCCAGAGGATCGAGTTATGCATAGAGGAAAGATGCCTTTAATCTTGAGTCTGGTTGTAGGCAATGATTCATCTCCACATATTTTGGACAATTTGTAGCAGAAAAACACTGCTGACAGTGGAAGTGTTAGGAGCAATAATTATGTATTATATAAAGCACAGCATAGTAATGTACAATTAATATATCACAAGAATCTCTTCAGTCAGTAAGCGCATACTTCTAGCATCTGTATTCAAAGCAGAAGTCTTAAATTATGAATTTAACTTTTGATTTCTTAAGTTATCATTTCTTAGTCATAGATTCTTAGTCATAGATTAATTCACCAAGATGTGGCTTCCTGCATGAATTTGCCAAACGTTTGGAAAAGCTAAAGGTGTATGTGAAGCTGGTACATAATTTATTAATGCATTCTGCAGGCTGTAAATCTGATATGGTAGAAGTGAGCTGCGTTAGACGGAGTGAATAATGGGATTTCATACTTTTACATCTTGACACCTCAAAGGCACTGAGCAAACAGGCATGCTAATTTTACAAAAAGGTGATACAACTAGCATACTGTCAGACTTAAATTTACTTGTAAAGGACTCCAGAACTCATAATATTTGTTTCCCCTGGGTGACCCATGAAGATAAAAAAATTCAAGTTTCTGCTCTGATAAAAGGTATCATTCAGAGTTTACTAATACATAATTGTTATTTTTTTAAACTTCCTGCAATATTCAGAACAAAAAGGAATGAGTAGCATTGGAATAAGTGACTGTATATGTTTCAATACCATACAGTCATTGCAATGGAGGGAAAGTCCAAGAACACAAACACAGATATAGATAGGTAGAAGGGGATTATGTGATTTTCTTTTTCTTGTAAGCTATGGACATCAGTGATCTTTTCCAATCAGAGTAGTGTAGCACATGTTTTTGGGTACTGTGTAACAACATGCAATGTCAATATGAACTTAGTTTTATTATTTTCTATCATATTTACATTTGTCAGTTCATCTATTGTCATAGATCGCCTACATTTATAATTTTTGACCACCTTACTTTATCACTTGAGACAGTACTGGAAAAAAAAAAAAAAACAGGTAAGCCTAATCAACCTAAGAAGCAGAATAATAGAACTGATGTGATGTATTTCTCGCACTGCAAAAAAGTTTACTAATGTCATGGGATGTGTTGCTTACTGCCTAGATTATACTACAATTCAAATATATTTCCTCTGTCACAGTTTTTGTGAATGACGGTCAGTCTGTGGCTGTATTTACCAGACAACCTCTGCATAAAAATGTCACGGAAGAAAAGATAAGAAAACAAAAGAACAGAAGAATAAGAAAAGAAAGAAGAAAAGGCAATAGGAAGTAACTTAGAAATTAGTCAGTAGGTGAAGCTATTCGTCTGCAGACAGCTCTGTTGTATTCAGGGAAGTCTTATAGGGTCATAGGTTCATAGGTAAGTATTAAGCTAGCTGCACTTGGGGTCATTTTAAGGCTAGCCAGTTTCCCTTTTTGTGCCCAAATTAACCTATCCCATTTGGTTAGAGATTGGCTTTACCCATCCCATGGTTGATAATTATAAATTACTCCTAATGAGAATAACTGGGATCATACCATAGATAATTTGAGAGGACCCATGCATGGATAAAGCATTTAGTAGCTGTCTCTGTCTATCAGTAGTATAGGGGGCAGTCCTGGGGTAAATTTTCTGTTTCTCATTCTTAGATAAGAGTTATGCTTACATATGGACAGTGATGAAGTTTGTATAATATGGATGGGAAGTCTGTTCCAGAGCAGCAGTATCCTCTGGGAGATATACCTGTCCCTTCAAACCTTTCTGTTGATGTTGCAGAAGAGGTTTGGAACCCAAGACTAAGTATTTCTGATGCCATTGGAGTTACTGATGTGTCCATAAATATTATGTTGGAGGATGCTTTTATGTCAGATACAGGTCACCTCTTAGCAGTCTATAAGATATCGAGTATAGTGATAGAGCGTTGAGTGGGTTCATGTAGGACATGTTGATTTGGCTCTGTATCCTTTTAATAAGGCATCTCTGTGGATGTTACTGTTGTTGCATATGTCTGGACAGATACATGGCAAAGGAGGCATTATATTCAATGATGGTCTAATAGGGGCTGAGTAACAGAAGAAAATGACTTAGCTAGATCTAGACACAATTCTTTTGTTTATAAGCTGTACAATATATAAGGACTTTCTTACAACAATGGACACACATTGGTTAAAAGCTAGATCACTGCCCACATAAGTTCTCATATCCCAAACAAGTGGGTCAACACTTAAGCATGTATTGTATGTATGTGGTAATTCCCCAGGGTGGATGACTTCCCAAAAGATATACTAAATCATTTTTGGCATTTAGTTTCAGTCCATGATTTTGCCACAAGTTATTTATTTGGGACAAACCTTCCTGTAGGATGGCTAAGTAATTTAGAGGTTCAATGACTATTCCTAGCTTGCAGTTATCTGCTAACTTAGTCAACCATAGCCATTTGGTATTTTCTTGCTTATGGTCCAGCTGACCATGCAGGGTGGGATTGAACAGCTGACACTGGCTTGTCCATAATCAGGGAAAAAAGACAGTGTGGCCTGGTGTGACTCTGACTTCTGTGGGAATGTGGAGGTACTATGTGCAGCTTGTGGAAGGGGTGATGTGTGGTTGCAGTGCCTTCTATTTTCTGGGAATGGGGTACAGGAGCATGCATGTCCCTGTAGGGTGAAAGCATAGCAGGCCATCATGCAAACAACTGCCCATATCAGCATGTCAATTAAACTCATCCCGACCATTAATACCTTGAAGATGGAATTAGATGACTAAAGGGGCACCTATAAATTCCATCACTGAATTTAGGACATCAAACCCCTTGCTGACTAACTATACTTCACATTGTTCACTGCACATATAAATGTATGATGCAACTAAAGGACACACAGAGGCACTGTAATCAGTGTGTAGAATTTAATCTTTTCTGTATAAGGAGTAGCAATATAAGTTATGCCTAAGAGTGAACGGATCTCACTTTATGTGTCAAGAATTTAAACCTTTACCAAAAATGGGGAGTTTGAATACACAATATCTGAAAGATGATCCAAACAGTCAAAATCATTCTGAAAAAAAGTAATTCATCAGACCTGCTTCACTGTTATTTTTCTCTTCTGTAGTACACAATAGGTACATACAAACTGGGGGACTCATACCAGCTCAAATGTTGATAGGAAGGCTAGAATCTTTATATTCCTTGCTAGCTCCAGAAAGTAGGCGGCCTCCAATAGAACTCTCACAAAGAGAGCAGCTGAAATGAAAATAGTTTTATGGCAAATAAATCTAAGAATCTTTCATCTTTAAAGGAAGGTGAGAAAGGATGACGCTGGATCAGAATATGGAAGAGAAACTGTAGTTACAGTCTGTAGTACATGCTCAATGTGCAGATCTGAAATCTTAATGTTGTGCAAGGCGATAATAAATACAGCTGTATAGAAGAAATTGTAGATATTTGATGAAATTTCTAGTGGAATCACCATAATTTCATTAAATATTTACAATCAGGAGTTAACAGAAGTTGTAGTGAAGTCTTCAGTTGAGTCCGTGACCTCAGCTACCAAGTCCATCGCATGATGAGTGCAAACGTTAAGCTGGGTCTGCCTTATTTGATTAATGATGAAACTGTTACTATGATTCTTGGTGCTCTTCAGCAGCACAATCCAAATGTATGTGTACAGACAGCAACTACTAAGGACAATATTATAAACTGGTAAAGAAGCCATTCACATTTCAAAAGTGTATATAGTTTATATTTTGGTCCAGTCCAATAGTACGTTTTGAAATATGATAGTCACAATAACTCATATGCATAGCTACAGTATTAATAAATATTTCTGCAACACGTAGTTATAAATATGCACTTTTTTAAGTAAAACATAGAGCTCACACACTAGATATGTGATGTACTTTAGCTTTAAAAGAACAAAGTATTCAGGGTGAGAGCCATCTGACAGGGCTAGATTCTTCAGTTTGGAGGACAAAAGTGTATGCTGAAAGCATTGTGTGTGTGTTTGACCATTCAGTACCTGTGTACTACCCTGAACTGTTAACTATATACCTTCTCTTGTAGACCTGGCAATTTTTCCCAACCAAGATCTGAGATGGATACAATCATTTAAGCTCAGAGTTCATAGTAGTCGTCCTACACTTTAGGAAATATCTGCAGTAGGGAAATGTTCCCAAATCTGCAACTGTAATTTTTGCCAAAGCTCTCAGCTTTGTCACCTGTACTACCTTTCCTGTATTTGTGTTTTAGTTGGACAAACTAATTACAGAAATAGTTGGTGATCATAATTTGCAGTGCTGAATTGTTGAGATCCTCCAGGTGAATATGTACTCATAGCTTTCTCTT
>NC_056745.1:943217915-943257915 GCF_019279795.1 Protopterus annectens
GTGATTACTTTTAATGGTATGTTTTGTTTGCTTGTTTCATTTTTTTTGCACATGACCCTGTCACAGTTTTAAAATTTCTAACAATGCAAGGTAGTTTATCTCAGGCATTAAACAATCATATGCACACACAAGCTATACTTACAGTCATTTTTTATATTTACACAAAAGTGCGGCTTCCCCCCATGAGTACATGAACCCCTCATATCACTTTGATATGCTAACCTTTCTCAATTGCTCTTTATCTGATTCCATCACTTACATTAGCTATTCTAACTCTGGCTTTCAATTATTGTTTATAGCTAAATAAGGCATGCCCAATTACATTCTGGTTCATCTCTCAAGGGAAAGTCTTGTCATTGCAATAAAATGCATATTTTTGAAAGCAAAAGACAATTTTTCATATGCTCTGCAGTGTAAACAATTATGTATAGCATATGCAAAGCCCTAGACATGAATTACATGTTAAATTTGAAGAATCCTGTTGAAGGGCTATGAAACATTTTATTTTCATTACTACTTTAATTTATAACAAAGGTTTCTCACAGAATAATCCTTACTCTGTTTTTCTTTCTTTTTCATTCTCTTACTTATCTCATAAATTGACTTGAATTAGTCTTCTAAGCAAACTCAAGAGGAACTGAAGCAGACAAGTGAATTGAAATTAATTTACAGTGTCACTGTACTATACTGCACCAATGAAAAAGTGCAAATTAATTTTGGCAATAATATAACAGCATGCTGAATCTTGAGTGTTTGCTTTAGGATTAAGGTGTACTCAACTTTGAAAAAGATACAGATGAAATGCAACACAATATTTTGCATGACAAGTACTTGCAGGATTCTTTAATAAAATACTGTGCCTTTTGACCAGATTAGAATTATAGTGATTGACAGACATAAAAAAGGCAGTGCAAACATAATACAGCAGTGCACTTTGAATAACTATGCTTAAATCATATCACCTTATTCTTAATGCAAACTGGAAATATTAGTGTCTAATGACAGTATGTTTCACTGCAGACTATTCTCTTAAGTTTCTAAGCTACTGCTTATAAATGACAATTGCCATACCATATTTAATGTAGATGTGAAATATTCTAATTAACTGCTAAAGAAGAATGCAGATGTACATATTATCTCTCAATTTTAGGGTGTTAGATGGGGAAAGGTGCTCTACTTATATAGTAATATAACTTCTGCCATATCTACAGCTACACATGTGTGTGTTATTGGTCATGTTTTACACTTACTCCAACTAAAATTAGAGGGGAGGCATAATGACCAATGTTGTGCCTTCCAGTTCTAGATTCCAGGGTTCAGATCTCTCTTCTGGATGAGTACTGGGTAGTGCTAGAAATTCTCTTTGTGTTTATGTGGATTGTGTCTTGGAATTCCAATTTTCCTCCATTTTCATATGCTTAGACTTGGCAGCTCCTCTAAAAGTATCTATTTATTGGTAGAGATCTGCTCTGAGGTTTTGTTCCCTTTGTCTGCCTAGTAAAGGAGCCTTTGACTTAGAAGGCATCTCTAGATGTGTTTAAAATAGACCTAAGTTTAAGAAGCTCCCAAGGTTTAAATGATAAAGGTAGAATTTCCATGGTGTTCTTATGTACAGCAAAAGACAAAGTATCCTTATAAACACACCATTTAACTGATACAGATCACCATTTACTCATCTTAGTGCTTGTTTATGTTATTACTACCCAGCCCCCACTTCTTAGGATGCAATTACAGGGTCCTGGCAAAAATCATTATTTGCATTTGTTAGAGAATATCAGAATGGATTTGTACTTTATATTTATTGAAATTAGACAGTATGATGACCCAGAAGGTAAAACAATAAAGCATAGAACCGAAGCTGTCACAGGAAACAGAAGTTTAATCCACAAGCCACAAACAGTTCACATAAACGCCTCCAAATACACAGTACGTTTTCGTTTCTCCTACTTCATCTGTTTCCTGTGACAGCTTCGGTTCTATGCTTTATTGTTTTACCTTCTGGGTCATCATACTGTCTAATTTCAAGGTTGTTTATCGTGTTGGTGACCAGGTTACCTTATTTATTTATAGTCTTTATATTTATTGATTACACACAGAGAAGCATATTATTACTGCATTTAATTCTTGGTAAGCAGAATTATGAAAATAGTTTAATAAAATATCCTACTTTAATATTTAGTTTTATTAAAGAACATAATTTAACCCCTGAGTTTTAAATCTATACACGTTAATGGTGGAATCTATAGTGAAGTACCAAGTTCTGCTACATGGAAGCAATAATCACAACTGAAATGCAAAAATCTCTCCAAAACCCAACCATAAAAGATCACAATACAAAAATATTACACAGACAAAAGTGAAGCTAGTACAATACATCTCACTCTTTTAATACATTAACTCCAAGGTCACCCTGACTTGGAGAGAATGGAGCCATATATACATATATATATATATATATATATATATATATATATATATTTACAACTACAGCAACTACTCCTTCATTCAAAATAATAAAATCATATCAACAGACTATACTGTAAATTAACAAAATATACAGGAGGCAAACACATAAATGAGAAGCAGGCTATTTTAATATCAGGATAGAGCACAAACAGACTGGTTTTGCTGCATGGCGTCATCAGTGTCAAACAGGAAATTCCATATAGTTCTATGTAATTTACTTATTTCTTTCCCTAAAGATACTATCTGTAGATCTTTTATCTCCTTTACAATATTCCATACTTACTGGTTACCAAAAAAAAGAAAAATTGTTAAAAAATGGAAAGCAAAATCTAAATGAATATATATTAGAATCAAAGGCACAGGACTTAGGATATGTTGCCTAATATAATTATGATGCCTCAGCAAGAAAATGTGTATACATTAAAGCAACTAGCTTAACTGTATACAATATGAACAAGGCATACCCTAGTGATGTCAATGAAAATTGATCCATAATATTAAAATCTGACTGGTATCCTTTAGATTATTTACATTAGCATGTAGAATCTTTTCTTGCTAATGATCTGCAGAGCATTACTTGCTCTTTTTGCAATAACAAAGTTAATTTAGGCAAGTAGTTATCATAATACTGTTTTCTTTTGTTATATACCAGAGTGTGATTAAACTTTGATGCCTGAAATTGCGAGTCCTAGGGCTTTTCTATTTTCTTGCTATCTTCTAAGATAACTTGTTACTTATTGTTTAAGGAAACTGAATGGATCTTGCAGTAGATGATACTGTCCTTAACTAACACTGCTGGAATTCTGCTTTGTATATTTCAGGCAATGTATATTGTGATTGTTGTTCTCTGCCTCCTATGGTGGCCTGTAATACAAGGAGTTGTGTGCAGCTTAAAGTTGCAGGCCAGAAATGGTGATAGCTGCGATGCTATGGGCTAGTGCCAGCATAGCCTGCTGGAGTTCTGTAAAGAATGATATGTCCTTTGAATATCAAACTTATTTATACAAGGTGCTTGTGTTACAAATGTATTAGAATTGTATGGCATTTGAATATCAAACTGATTTCCACAAATGCTTATGTTACAAATGTATTAGAACTGTATGGCATTTCAATATCAAACTGATGTGTACAAGATGCTTGTGTTAAAAATGTATTAGGACTGTATGACATTTGAATACCAAACTCACTTGTACAGATGCTTATGTTAAAAATGCATTAGAACTGTATGACATTTGAATAGCAAAGTGATTTGTACAGAAGCTTATGTTACAAATGCATTAGAACTATATAGTATTTGAAAATCAGAATGTGTTTGTAAAGTTGCTAGTGTTAAAAAAATGTATCAACAGCGGGTCCTGCTTGAGTAGCAGAGATTAACCAGCTAGCTTTCATTAAGAAACATAAGGGAAATGTAAATGAGCTGTTAAACCATTAACATGGCACCCCACAGTGCTGAATGGGACCAGAGACAGTAGGTCTGGGAGCAGCCATATCTCTTAGCATTCGTAAAGAAGGGGGGGAGTGTTGTAAATGTTACTGGCTCCTAGGCACTGCCATAAAAGCTCGAAATGTGTATTGTAGCAGTCTGCCAAAGTCCTGTCTCAAAATTCAAAAGGGGATACTGTGAAAACCTAGAATGATGTGACCGGATGAGGCCATTCTGCAAGCCATCTTGGAAATAATATTTTACAGGGAGTAATCTCTGAGTATTGGGTATTCTATCATGGGCCTGACAGCAAGAAGAACCATTCACTACATCATCTACATTGCTGTGTTAAGTAAGTAGGGTATAGTAATTCTCCTAGATGCAGTCAGGAAAGTGCAGTGAAGCTTTGGTTAGATATTGTTTTTCTTTATTTGTCTGAGTATGTCCATCAATGTTATTTTCAAAATTTCCTGTGATTTGAATTCTGTGGTTTACTGTAAATATATATTCAGTATTTTCATGCTCTCTTACTATTTCTTATTAAATATATTTAAAACTTTTATTGTGGCCGGTCCTTTTGGAAAGCATTTAACCTCTGAGAGTGCTTATATTTATTTGGTGACACTGTGTGGGCCATTCTAGAAGGCTTAGCTGTCTTGGTCAACTACAATCATTTGTATTAGTTATTAATATTATCAGTATAATTGGACACTCTTTGTTAAGGGCCTTAGAGTAGCTGATTGTGGCGTGTCTGGTGGCAGTGATAACTACATTATTCTCTGGGCAGAAGGGGGCACAGCAGGTAAATCTGTGCCAGCCTTTTGCAGAGGGGTGTGTGTGTGTGTGTGTGTGTGTGTGTGTGTGTGTGTGTGTGTGTGTGAAAAA
The DNA here is from genome assembly GCF_019279795.1 of Protopterus annectens. Lineage (NCBI taxonomy): Eukaryota > Metazoa > Chordata > Ceratodontiformes > Protopteridae > Protopterus > Protopterus annectens. The sequence goes on from NC_056745.1 coordinate 943,222,693, forward strand.
TCACAGTGTGTGTGTGTGTGTGTGTGTGTGTGTGTGTGTGTGTGTGTGTGTGTGTGTGTGTGTGTGTGTGTGTGAGAACTACTTGGAGCAGGGACACAAAACATTGGATTCACACAGGGGGTGCTGGAGAAGCTGGCTTGGACACTTGACTGAGGATCTAACCCTATAGCTGTACCAGTGGGAAGTCTTACTGCGACCTGGTGAAAGACAAATAGAGAGATCCAGACCCCAGACTGAGTGTGCTACCTGTGCACCCTTAAGGTAAATTGTGCTTGATGCAGAGAGGTCTGCATCTGGAAATGCTGACTGTATCCATTTGTATTCCAAGTGGACATCCTCTCTAGTGTCAGTGGTGAGGACTCAGGCTCCTTGATTACTGGCCCAGTGTGGAGACATCACAATAGCTTCTGCCAAACCTGCAAGAACTGAAGTAGAATTACCTTTTCCTAGAGAGAAATACACTACATTCTGTGAAGCAGTTTCTTTTTTCCTCTTTTTTTTCTCTCATGTTTACAAACTTGTTTATGGTATAAAAATACTAAAGCTTTAGTGCAACTCTGCTTTAGTTGTTTCTTGACTTAATTGCTCAGACACTTGTTTTAGTACTCACTTACCAAATTGTCATAGCTCTGGTGTTCATCCAGATTTTGTAGGTTTTTCCAAACTTTTGGATAATGAGACAATTCAGTTTCCTCTTAGACTGTAGTGTATCCTTTTCTGGTTTGTGAATTTGTCTCTGTCAGTAACTTCATCATCTCCGTTAACATCTTCCATAGCCCCATTTACTACACATTACTCAGCAGAATAACTCCTCTGTGGAATCTCATTTAAGTACAGCCAGTAGAGTGAGCCTGAAAACAGCAGGCTTGACTACTTTGAATGTTACAATAGTAATGCAGTAATTTGTTGATTATATTTTCTCATTAGATTTGATTTTTGATGTATTTATCTTATGTATAATGGAAGGGGACAGTTTTCTCTATACAATGACTTAACAGGGCAAATAATTGATTGGTTATGGCTGAGGAGCCAAATATTCAGTAATTCATGCCAACTAGAAAAGTTTTGTTTTTTTGCAAAGATCAATAAAGTTGAATAGTTTGGTTTTCTTGATTTTGTTTTTAATGTGGATGGATTATTATGAATAGCAAGACTAGTTTAAGTCTGAAGGGTATAAGGACTGATTTAACTAGGAATGGAATATTTTGGAGGTTGAGCAGAAGTCGGGGAGAGAGTTAAGACAATGTCTAAGAGATCTGGCCTATAGCTGGGAGTGTAACTATCTGGTCCATGGATCTAGAAGTCATGATGATGATGTCAAGAAAGCATGAACATAACATTTGCTGAATGTGTAAGTAAACCAACTGATACATGAGAATTAAAGTCTCATAATGAAAGATGTTTGGTATGGCTTCCAGCTAGGTGAGGGTGTGCTGATATTTGATATATTCTTAAGAGGATTAGGAAGAACTATAATTACAGAGAATGTAAAAAATGTATTTTGTCGAGAATGGTCTGGGTCTGTACTAAATTAACGCTGAGGTAATTTGGAATGACAAAATGGGTATAATATCTCTAATAAATATGGATATGCCTCTGCTTATACTACTGGTCCTCAGCAAGTGATTGGAAAGGAGCTCTGGAATAGAAGAAGTACTTTTCATGGACTGGAACCTGGTTTGAATAGCTACACTTGTGCATCTTCTACAGGTAAAGGAGAGATTCCAAGTCAGATATGTTGTCTGTCAATCTTCTTGTGTAGAGCAGTGCCAGTCATGCTTAGGCACTATGGAGCTACAAAAAGTTTCTGCCAGTATGCAAAGCCCTAAAAGGATAGGGACAGCCTATCCATGGTGAAGCAGAAAGGTATGTCTCCACGTTCATCCAGGCTACCACAAACTGGAACCCATAGAATGACACAATTTATATAACCAGTCACTGAAGTCAGTGATGGTCGAATTGCATTTAGGCATCATTCAAGATGAAGGCAGAATACTACTCATACAAGGGATCAAGGGATTTTCCATCCTTAAGAACATGCAGTAAATCAACCGTGTCTCTCTGTATCTTCTCCAAGGTGGACTATCTGAGATTGCTTATTCTAACATGAGTAATGACAAGAGTATACTCATATACTGAATGCTTCAGGCATTGGATATGCCTGGTGACATGCCTATTCCTAGCACCTGCGAGACAACTGATGTTCTTACAATTTATTTCCTGTCTAGTAAGTTAGGAACCCATATGCCTAACAATGGAGTTTTCAATTAACTAGAACATTTCTGATACTATCTATTTTAACTGTAGATTTTGACTACCTTAAGGACTCTGCCTTTTTAACGTGATGATTCCTTATAACAGTATGTACCAATGTGGTGGCAGTACGTATGTGAGTTGAGGGTTTATGTACATATGAGACTCTGTGGTTGAAGCACTGACAGAGAAACTGGGTATTTTTCACTAACTCAGCATATGTTGGTTTATGTTCAGTGATAAGATCTGAGAGGCCTGATTCTAGTTTATGTGTTGTATTAATTCATATTTCATAGATTCTTTGTTATGTAATAGTAGTGATTCATCAGTCAACAAAGGGCATTTGGATGAAAGATTTATTTTATATGTCCAGGTGAGCTAGTTGAAATACTTGACAAGTGAAAACATATAGGCTCCCTACTGAAACATCTGCACTCAAAATGCTGAGTGCCGACAAATGGAAAAGGAAAGACAGAAAACACAGGAGACGAGCGAATCTTGAAAATCACTCTTCTCTTGGGAAAACCCATACTTGATTTCATTGTACTTGGAATGGGGCAGCTTGCAGTTTTTCCTTTTTGATTTTGACAGTTTCTTGGCCTAGATTGCTTTTAGAAGCATTTACACTTGGCTTAGCCTCTCATAACACATCTTAGACAGACCACACATTAGCAAAGTAGAAATCTGAGTCTTCACAGTGAAACATATCATCGTACAAACAAGCCTGCAGCTGGTACATTATACTGAGTATAACAGGAGTCTTCTAATCAGTGAGTAGTTCCTTTAGTATCTGTGCCCAAGAAAATGGTAAAACTAGGTACATGGCAATAGATTTAATACTAACTTTACACAGTGGGATGGCTTGAATCATCCAGAAATAACCAAGACATACTGAAATCCATTGCTGGATTTTATCAGTGGCCAAATAATGTCCATTGCAATATGTTTAAAATGCAACTCTATGATATGCATTAGAATTTGACAGATTTTTAAAGATTGGAAGTGAGACTGTCTTCTGTCTTTCAAGCCATTCAGCACAGCAGGTCTCATTTTTTCGTTATTCTGAGCCAGTAAAATCTAGCTAAATTCCGTTTTTGGTCTTCTGCACCCTAGCTGTCCTCTGCAGTACATGTGCTACTCAGCAATATTTTTCTAAAAGAATTGGGCACCAGCAGCTGGCATACTACTTTCTCTGTATCCTTAGTCTACACAATAAGTCGCTTTGAAATACAACATATGCATAAGAAATAAGAACATCTTGTTCAACCTCTTCCCCCACAACCATGGCTATATATTTCCTCGCTCTTCACAACATTTTAATTTCTCATATGCCTTTTTTAACATTTAACTGACATATCTAATGGTTAGATAAATCTGGGGGGTCCTCATAGCCTGTTACAAGGTAGAACTCACTCCCCACCCCCATCAGCACAAGTACTGAGGTATTAAAATCTACGTTTTGTTTTTGACTACAAAGGGCAAAGCATACCAATATTCTTTAGTGTCAGTTGCTGTCTCTACTTTATCATATTCTTCTTTTATTTTTCTTTGCATTATTTTTCTTTACAAAACTGATGCTTAGAACCTTCTTCCTTTTGCCTACAATTCCTGTATTTTGGCTCAACAGGAATAGCATTAGGGCTCTGTTCAAGATTAATTTGTCCCTTACTTTTGCCTACCTTCTCCTTTTTCTTGTCTACTCTATGTTGATCTTATTTTTTAGGGTGAGTGACCACCACCCTTGCAATTTATTTCTTTTCTCTAGCTTACTTTCTACCTGGAAATGATTTATCAACAATTTTTCTTTACTTAAAGATACCTATTGCCTCCAGTCTTCCCTTTGAAGGTTCCAATCTTTCATTAACAGAAATTAATTTAGATGTCTGACCAGATACTATTTCTCATTTTTTTAAATGCCCTGGTGAAAATCTTTCTTATGATTACATTCCTTTTTCTAAACACCCACATGCTGCTTAGAATTCTTTACTTCTGCAACTTACAGTTTTAAATTTTCAGTAAGTTTAGAATTCAGCTCAAGTTGTATGTTTTCCGTACTTCCTAACTTTATTTCCTTAGAATGCAGTCATTCAGTAAGTGATTCCTTCTTTGCAGTTTTAATAGTAACTTTCACTTGCTACATTGCAACATTTTCAGGCTGCAGTTGTACTTCTTTTCCTTGGTTGCAGGACTTCCATTAATATTTTAGGGTATACACGCCTCTTCCTTTTATTTGTTGCTGTTCTTAGACAGTTGTCTGTTAGATATGTATCATGACCTGTCACCTTATAAGTGCAGTTCATTCCTGCCTTTAGTCAGATTGTATTGCACAGAGATATCTAGGATTTTGCCTTATTTGTTGGATTACTATATTCTAATGAAGGTGTCAGATGGCAGCATATAAGTAGGCTTACTCTCTAGCTGATCCCCTTTCACACTGATATGGTGGTTAGTCAGAAATGTGCCCTTTTCACATTGCCATCAAAATGTTTTCGAGTGGAACCAATCTTTCTGGAGTATCATACCATTTGTTAAATGGGAAACGACCACAAGGATACTGTTTTTTTAGTGGCATGAATGTTTATCATTTTTACTCCTTTGCCAGCAATTTTTTTTTTGTTACATGAATACTGCCATTTTATAAGTGTTACCATACTGCTGGAGTCTAACTGTTCTTGTAGCTCCCTATCATCAATTCAGTCAATTTCACAGTAATAGAATGCAGTCTCAACCATTTGAAAAGATAATTTATCACATTCTTGAGAACATAACATACTTTTCAGATGTTATAATTATTACAGCTTTCACAGTGTCAGTCTCATAAGTACAAAAATCTAGATGCATGACCCTTTCTTCAACACTGAAAACTGTGAATATCTACAACAATTGGTGTTTGTTAGCACCATTTGAAATAGGCTTTACTAATAGCTATACTTATCAGGTTTATACATGGTTTAATGGCGTAGCCTTCTTTCTGCTAGCACAATAATATTTTCAGTCTTTAGTATTAAGTTTAACATACACATTTTCTTAATTCTGTAGATAAAGACCTTTTGAATTTTTTAACTGCAATCATTTGTATTAATTCTGCACCTAGGCATAAATTAATTGTATGAGTCATGTTTCATAATTATGGCTTTACCACTTTGTTGAGAAACAAATGTCCAGATATGAAACTTTTGATCTTCAGTCACCAAGGTTACACCACCTCTGGCAATGAAAGCCATTTTGACTTTATAATAGCCCTGGTAACCAGTCTCCACAATATTCATAAAAGCTCACATGGGTTCTTTGTTGGCAAGACCCTGGCCCAGTCATCCAGTCCCATCCATCTTGGTAAGCTTCCGATTTGGAGGTAGCAAGATATATCCCAAGGTCCCGCTACCAGTTAAGTTATTTTAATTAAGTTATTTTAACAGTTGTACTATACTTGGGATTGCCATCTGCTTAGTTACCATGACCATCCCTTTAGTTGCACCCACTGTGGACTGTAGCAACTGTGGTAGCACTGCCATCTTGACATAATTTCACACAGAAGTGCACTCAGCAATTTCCAGTAGACCAGAAGAGTGTCTGTCTCATTTTTCTTCCAAAATTTGCACTCATGTTGGCAGCAAAGGGTATAGGGTCAAGAATTTGGCATTAATAATTTGTCAAAATGACCAGTAAAATCCATCAGTGTGGAAATTTAAAGCAACAAGACCACCATACATATAAGAAGTGCAATTTATTATACCTATAAGAAATCAAATGAAGGTTCTTCAAAGCAAAACAAAAGTTTTGTCATTTAAGTAAATATACACATACTTTAACTCAATTATACTGCAGTTAAACAGTCTCTGTTGGGAGTGCTCTACAGATTCCTGCAGCAGATATAATTTCTAGGTTCCTCTTCAAGTTCCTCCATCACTGTAGTTCATTCTCTTGCCCAGAGCCACTGCTCTGATTGCCAGGTGTCCTTTATACTTTTATATTACATTTGTTAGCTCATTAAACAAACCTGCTATGACTAATGCAGCCAGGTAACTTTCTTTTCTTAAAGAAACAAATATAAGTTAACAGAAATATTACGTCTTTAAAGAAATATCACTCTCTTTAGAATTGACTTTTTGCAATGCTACTGTGGACATTATTTACCTAACTTTTTTTGCAATCACATGCAGCCTTTCAAGTGATAAAAACTTCAGAACTATGCCGATGTATATTTTTATATATAGATATGGATCTACGAGAGCATACTGACAACAATATATTGAAAGTTATAATACCAAATGTACAATCCTCAAATGTTAAAATGCTGAAATTTTCAGATGTTGAAATGAGAATACCTAACCTTTGGCAGTTGTTGCAGAGGTTAAGGTTGTGAGCTATAGTGTTTTCTGGTAGAGGGTTTGATGCCCTCAACCCTTGCTTATCTACTGTGTAACTATGAGCAAATCATAAAACGGCACTGTTGGTGGACAGAAAATAATCAGTCGGTACAATCACAGCAGCTAGGACAGCTTCTAATGTACAAAACAACGGTAAAGAGATGAATGTCTGGGATTATGTTTGTAAACTCAATACCAACCCTTTTTCAGCTGTACAATTAAATACCGTGGTTACTGCAACAAGTAAGTCAAATACCGACAGTATTTACATGGACAATGTGAATTGTAGGAAACTCATATATGAACTAGAGAAAATGGTATTTAGGCATGTCACTTTAGAACTTGAGATATCTTATCTCGAAGAGTGCAATAACAGGAAACTTGTACCACAAGGTTTGTGTACAGCCAATTTTCCGAATTGTGCAAAAGCGGGTGACGAATTGAGTGAACTTTTGATTGAATTATATAATAACACCGGCATCACTATGATGTGTTTTTTAACAGCACACTATCAAAAAGAACTGGTAGTTATTAAGGACATGATAAAAGAACTTGATGACAAAATTAAAGGTTTTGGTTGTTTTAGAGATCACGCTGTACTTTACAACGGTGTAGAGGCGAAAAACAATCAAAACTTAAGAGAGATATTTAAGCTTATCAAACTAAACAAGATTATATGTTACAAGACAAGGTGGTGAATGCACCAAGTACCAGTGAACATTTAGTTGACAATAACCATTTGTCTGGTACCAATACTGAGACTAATGGCAATGTAGAAACATGACCTGCATTGGTAGACACCAACACCAGAGGTGATGGTCGGAGTATCAGTGATGAAAATGTTCACCAAGGCAACGCACAAACTGATGCAGGCGTTTATACTACAGAAAACACAAATCACAATCAAATCAACTATGCACAAGTAGTTTCTAATGGTCATCAGGCACAGAATTCAGGCCCTTTTCCCATGAACCATGTACAGAACAATCAGACTCACAGGTGGCACAACACCACCCAAAACAAATGGAAGGGCAAGGGCAAAAGGAAAAATCACAATCAAAAGAGGTACAAGTGGTGAATGTTTTGGAGGCAAGAAAAACAGCGGAAGACTTTTGTATTAGTGTGCTTAATCTGTCTGACACTGTTTTATCGAGTGAAGTATTAAATGTATTGAAAAAAGGTTTTTCTTTTATACCCACAAACACTATCAATACAGGGAAGTTGTTGGTAGATTTTTTGCTGTATCTGAGAAAACTTAATTTAAGTTACATTATGCAAGATATGATAGAAACACCTCACATTGTTCTCAACAATAAACCCAAGAAAGAAAGTACTTTCAACCCTACCTTACACAATACACTTCAAGTGTTCCAAAATTTATGTGAGAATGATTTTAGAAAAATTAGTTTTCACAATGATGTACAAAATTTAAACCATAAAGAAAAAAATGCTTTATATGATTTATGTAGAAATTCTGACATCAGAACCATGAAGGCGGATAAGGGTGGCAAGATAGTGGTTATGAATACCATTCAATACAATAATTCCTTGTTAGAAATGTTGGATGACAGTACTATATACAAAAAAGTTAACATCAGAGATGTGAAACAGAGCTTCCAAAAAGTTGATGTAGCCTTGTTCGACATGTTCATTCAAGGTGAACTTAATTATAAAAGTTATGAGTATCTGTTGGTGGAGCATCCAAAATTAGCCACATTTTTTGGTATCCCTAAGATACATGTTAATCAGAGCAATCCACCCTTTAGGCCCATTATTTCAGCAAAATGTTCAAAGACCGAAAACATATCAGTTTGGCTTGACTATACACTAAATCCAATAGTGCAAAATTCTAAATTTTACATCAGGGACTCTTGGCACTTATTGGAAGAGTTACGTAATTTAAATATATCATTAGAATCTACTGTTTTTGGTACCCTTGATGTCAGGTCTTTATACACCTCTATAAATCAAGAAGAGGGGTTAGAATATCTTAGGGAGTACCTGACTGAACATACAGACTTTGACAATATTAAAATCAACACCATTTCAAGCCTGATGGAACTTGTTCTTGACAACAATTTCTTTAGATTTGACAAAAACATTTACAAACAGGTTTCAGGTGTAGCAATGGGGGCAAGGGTAGCACCAGCCTTTGCAAATTTGGTCATGGCAAATTGGGAGTTGAAATTTTTACTAAAACATCCAAGTTATAGTAAGGTACAATCTTATTTTAGATTTATTGATGATTTATTCTTTCTGTGGACAGGCACATGTGAGGAATTCACTGGTATGGTTGAAGATATGAACAACACCACAAACTTTCTAGAATTTAAAGTGAGTGGGTTTGGTGAGAGCATTTCTTTTCTGGACATATCACTTAGTTTAGATAAGGTCAACAATACATTCAACAGTAAAATATTTAGAAAGGAGATATTTGCAAACCAATATCTACATAAGGATAGCCTGCATCCACAGCATATGAAGAAAGGGGTCGTCAAATGTCAAATCATTCGTTTAAGTAGGCTCACAACAGACGACAACACATTTTTCGAAGAAATCACATTTCTAAGATCATTGTTTCTTCACAGAGGATATGGTGCAGAATGGATCCAAAAGATAGAACATGAAGTAATATCTTTAAGGCAAGGTATAGCTAAACCTATTATTTTATCTGGGGACATTTGTACAAGTTCAGTTTCTAAGAATTGTGTAGTTAACAATAGTTACAACATTGCTTTTCCTTTACCTATAGTCAATGAAATGTGGTTCATTAAAGATATAATAGAAAACAATTGGAAAGTGTTGTTAGGTAACAAGGAACTGGTTGCCATTATAGGTGTCAAACCTAAATTTACTTACAAAAAGGTAGTCAACTTAAAGTCCATGTTAGAAGCTGACAGTACCAAATGTTATGACATTAGGAGAACAGTTAGCACCAAAAGGGACATGTATGCCTGCAAAAATTGCAAACAATGTAGATTCATTAGTAACAGTTCTTGTGTATTTGTCAAGTCTTTGAATTACACTATTTGGGCTAAAGGATATTCCAGCTGTAATATGGATTTTGTAGTGTACATTGCTTGTTGTGTGTCTTGTGACCATTATTACATAGGCAAAACAAAAAGGGTTTTGAAACGAAGGATTTATGAACACAACCTAGCTATTAAAAATAAAGACAAGTTCAATTCTTTGGCAAAGCACGCGGCAGTATGTACACAATTCAAGAAATTTGAATTTTCAGTGTTAGAAAAGGTCAACAATATTGAGTTTGGTGGGGATTTAAATAACATTTTGGAATGTAAAGAAACATTATGGCAACTATTTTGGCTGCTGACAAGTTACCAGGACTCAACGAGTCCATTAATTTAAAATGTTTTTTGTTGAATAGATAGTTTTGTTGGTTGGATTACATGTGCATTTTTTAATGCATGTGGTCACTAGCATTTGAAGAAATGTATTCATTATTTATTTATAACAATTTTTATTCATTTTTATATGTTTTATTATTTATATGTTTTTTGTTCTATTATTAGATCAGAAAGTGTTATTAATTTGACAAGAATACACACAGAGTAAGATATAGATCATTATATAATTTTATATTTGTTTAAGTATTTCTAAATACACACATGCTTAATTGTTAAAATACTTGTGTTTTCATTTTCTGTTCCTTTGGATATACTACCGGATTTGTTTGAACAATTTTTATGAGCAAATCATTTAACCAGAGATTGCTCCTGGGTCACCCTTGAAAATGGACTGTGTGGATCCAGTGGGCCTACCTGGTTAACAAATTGGTATTATTATTATTATTATTATTATTATTATTAACCTTCTATATATGGAAGGAACTGGACTCGTCTCCCCTGCAGGACACATTTTAGCATTAATTTCCAAACGTTTCACTAAAAGGTGACTAATAATGATATTATTTGTTGACTGCCAGTGTTCTGTTGCAGTGTACCTATGTAGTACATGTAGTCTATTACTGGGTATTTTCAGTTCAACATTGTAAAGTTTCAACATTTTAACATTTCAAGATTTTGCTTTCAGTATTATGAGTTTCAGTATACCACTATTCAAAAAGTTGTCACATCCATATGGGTGTGTGTTTTGTGTGTGTGTGTGTGTGTGTGTGTGTGTGTGTGTGTGTGTGTGTGTGTGTGTGTGTGTGTGTGTGTGTGTGTGTGTGTGTGTGTGTGTGTGTGTGTATATGCAAGTATGTGTGTCTGTGTGTATTTGAGTATACCTACATTTTTGGGGGGTTTTATTTTTGGTTTTAACTTTAATTGAGGCACACTTTTATTTATTTATTTGTTTGACATTTGTTAACCGGGCTGGTCCAACTGAGCTAGAAGCCCATTTTCAGTGGAGACCCGAGGAGAAAAGCTCCAGAAAAAGTACATAAAATATTCATATAAAAAGAAATTTTAAGTTACACAGTATAGTAAACATATACAGTAATACATGGAATATGCACAAAAAATTAAGCAAAAAATACAGTTACCATCAACAAATCAGAGGCAGAAAGGAGTTTCTACTAAGAAAATGTGAGAGAGATCTTTTTAACATAAAGGATATCAGACTTTTTATAAGATGAGCATTTCAGAGAACAGCTATGTTGTCTATTTATGCTGTACAGATGGGATCACTACTAAATATCAAATTACGGAATCCCGAGAATCTGAAATCCTAAGAATAGAATCTCGAGATTCCGTAATCTCGAAAGTAAAAAAATAATAAATGTAAAAAAAAAAAAAAGATTTAAACAGGTGTATGCAGAGGGGCAAGCCCCCCTGCACCCCCCCAACCTCAACTTAAATATACCAACTCCAAGATCACACTACAGTGGAGTGAACGGCAACATTTCCATTCCACTCTGCATGACACTATTTTGCCGTTCACTCCACTGTGGTGCAATCTCGGAGTTGGTATATTTAAGTTGCAGAAAGTGGGGCTTGCCCCCCTGCATATGCTTTCTAAAATGTTTTTTTTTTGTTTTCGAGATTACGGAATCTCGAGATTCTGGTCTTTGGTATTCAGAGTCTTGGGATTCCGTAATTCGATATTTATCAGTGATCCCGTACAGATATGACCAAGAAAGGATGCATTAATAAAGACCAGTGAAAATGAATAAAAGTCACTGTGCATTCATATCCAATGAACTGGAGCCCTTGTATGCCCCTTAAGAGATAATTTGTGTATGTCTTTCATGCCCTCATCAAAGTAGCTTTGTAATTGTGAAGTAAAAACTGGAAGCCACAGAAAGCCAGGATAACCAGTAATCCACAAACGTTTATTGATAACCACAGGCTAAGCGCTTTTGTCATGTAAAAAAGACATCTTCAGAACCTGACTTTACAAAAGCAGTGTGAGTTCAAATACTGTTACAAATCAAAGTAAAAAAGACACACCCTCACTCACAGGATCAATCATGTGATCCCACAACTTAGAACATTAAAGACACATTACACCAAACTTTTATATTAAAAACCACAATTTCCTTACATTAATATATATTCTTTAAAACACAGCCCTATGTGTACCTTTATGCTATTTAAATCATTTTATATTTTTTTTATATTTTATTCGATCTTAATTTTAATTTGCTAGCTATGGAGATGTTTTCATTTAGTCCTGGCAAGGTTGTTGCATCAAACCTAAGCTGCCACAACATCTCTTGGTGCAGCAGTTAGTTTTTCCAGTCACCTGGAAACACTTGTAGTGATATTTGATCAACAACAAAAAACTTAAGTTTAGTAAAATTGCTACAGGACATTGAGTGCCGTGCAAGGGCACTTTTGTTGTCTCCTTTTGATATACTATATAAGTGCTGATAAACTCTCTTGTTCAGTGCATTGTTGGTTTTTCCAATATAAAAAGCCTGACAAGATGAACATACTGCAAAATAGATAATTCTTTCTGAAGTGCAGTTGTATTTGCCATCTTTCGCATATCTAACTGTTCTGTCTTTGAGATACCCCTGGTAATATAACAACATTGATTACATCTACCACACTTTCTAGTTGTAGGAAACACTCTATCGTGTTGCACTGGGTTTCTTTCTAGAGTGGTTTTAAGATTACTTCTTTTTTTGTATGTAAATGTGGGGGTCCTACTAGCCAGTTTTTTGGTGTTCTCATCACAATTTAATATGGGCCAATTTTTGAAAATAATGTGTTCAATATTTTTAACATCCAGTGTGTAGTGTACCACCATATTTGTAGCCATAGAATAACTGGGTTGCGTGTCTTGGGCATTGTTTAATACTTCAGTGAACCCAAATTTAATAATGGGTCCGTAAATTGTGGATCGCTCACTTAACACAGATCTCGCTGTGTTGTCCAGCAACTCACTAGGATAATCACATTCTAAGAACATGCCCTTAATCAGGGCAAATTCATCTGCACACTTTGCATCATCAGATGTTAATCTTCATGCTCTAATATATTGACTTTTTACTATTCCCCTCTTTTGATAATAGGGGTGGCAGCTTGTAAAAAATAGATAGGTGTTACTGTGTCTAGGTTTTCTATAAATCCTGGTCTCAAAACCCCCCTCATCGAGTCTTGTAACTGTAATATCCAAGTAATCAATATTGGTCTGCTCAATTTGGTGAGTGAACTGTAAGAAATCTGTACTAGCTTCCATCTGCCCAAGAAATACATAGAATTCATCAAGATTACCATGCCATAAAATAAACAAATCGTCCATGTATCTGAAATATGCCTTACAGAGCTTAAACAGTGGTAACAAAAAGACAGCATCCAACTCCCATTTAAGAAACACTCCATTTGCAAAGGTCGGTGCGCAGTTTGTGCCCATTGCGACCCCAGAACGTTGTTTGTAAAATTCTTTGCAAAAACATAAAAAGTTATTGGTTAAAACAATGTCCATGAATTTATGAATCAGCATAGCATTGTTCCCAGATAAACCACTGTGTCTCTTTACTATATCATCAAACCAGGTTAATCCTTGTTCGTGGGGTATAGATGACACTAATGTTTACAGCAGTGTATCCTTAAACGAAATAAACATCGCTTATAGAGGCATTTGAGTTGTGCTTGATGAACTTTTGTTGTTCGACCATATTTCAATGGATTTGAATACCTTTTTAATGGTAAAAGAACTGTCAAAGGAAAAAACTTCAAAGACCAATACATGTAAGGTTCAGTTAAGGCACATTTAATAACTTGCTGCAAGGAGACAAAAACATGCAAATACAGGATTTTGCCTAACTACTAACAGGAAGTATGCTATTCTTATACTATTCTACAGGACATGGCCTTCTATGGCTGACGTAATTAAACACAACTTTCAGTATTGTTTTACAGCAGATGTTACTCAGATTTTCTGCTGACACGACTGGATTTATGAAAAACATTTTGAGAAAAACAACCTGGCCTTGGTGGGCCCTAGCCCATTACAAGCTTCTATTATGTAGTTCTAATACATGTGTTACATTTCAAGGTACTTCTCTAACTTAGGCACAAGCAAATGCTTATTGCAGTTCGTATTTTCAAGCAGTCTTTATTCTAATTATCTATAGCTTCTGCAGCTGTGTATTTTCTCACAGCACAAGCGTAACTCCTTGTCTAAGTCTCATAACATTAATACAAGTGATATTGTTCTATTCATTATTTTCCTGACGCAAGCAGAAATTATCTGCTTTCCTGTAAATTTCCAAAGCATAAGCAAAGATTATAGCTGCACATATTTCATGACAATACAAGGTTAGAAAGCTTCTGCAATTCGTACAGATTTATACAGTGTGAAATAGAATAAATGTGTTAACCCTTTTCAAGCCTTAAATGCACTAAGCATATTACTAATACATACACTAATACATATTTTTCTGACATTTCCCCCTTTTAATACTTTTATTCTACTTTTCTTCCCATAACCTCTTCCCACTTAGGATTTGCAGTTAAGAGAGTCATTCAGTTTAAACTTATGAAAGCATTTTCAATCTTTTAACAGTTCTTCAAAAATCAGTGCTTTGATATAAGGTTTCAGAAACTGACATGTCTTTAAAGTCTTTAATCAGTGTTTTCATGCAGGGGATGCCATAGCAAACACATACTCCCAGTAGGAGCATTTCTACACAAATGGCAATCAGGATGTTCATTAGGATAGTATCCCACCCCCCCAAACCATTTCTGGAAAAAGTCCATCAGTGGGTTTGGTCCTGGTTTGGTCATGGCCGACACTTGCTGAATTACCTCAAGGTGATTGTCTATCTCGTGTTTATTGTCAGAAATATATGAACAGCACTCCTCTGGATTAAAGTGCAAGTACCACCTCTTGCCGCTAGGGTGAAGTCAAGAGCCATGTGGTTTTGAAGCACTACAGTTCTCATGGCATTCAATTCATCAGTCACCAATTCGAGAGTGGAAAAAGTTGCATTGCTCATTACTTCGAGAAGTTTTGACAATTTTCTCAGCTCCCAGATCGATTTCACTGCTCCATATGCTGGTAATATGCCTGCCCATGATATAACACTATCACTCAAGTCCATGTGTGTCAGTCCATTGCCTATAGAATGATAGTTTTTCCAACACGCATCGATTTGCCCCACTGGATTCACAGGTTTCTTGACGACTTCTCGGACATTTCAAATTTTTCCTCGAGGAAAAGCTGCAGTGTGTCGCATGGCTGGAACCAGGTAACCCAAAAAACAACTGCCGGACCAATTCTCAGGTAACCACTTGTATGCCTTTCTGCCACATACAAAATAACAGTCCTCTATTTTAGTAGTAACTTTGCTATGAATATACACTTGCCCTGCATGAAACATTTTTCTATCAATTATAGACAGCTGTTTATAAAGAACAGAATTATGTTTTACTTCATTAATTGTTTTGTGCATCAATTCAAGAAATGAATCATAGTTTGTCTTACAAAAAGAACCTGCATTGTTAGCTTTAGTGTAACATTTATAAGGAACAGTCACATTGCAATTGCTCCAACCCACCTGAACGGTATCATTTTTATAAAAACACACAGTTCCCTTTTGTGGAACAGACAAGTGCAATGCTATTTTATCTTGTGATGTAATGGTTTTGGTATCATAAATCAAGTTTTCCCAGGTCTTGTTGACCCCTAGGGGGACTGTAGTCATTAATAACCCCCCGTATGCTGTCAGCAAAGCTGTGCAAATCCAGTAATTCGAAACATTGAAAGTCTCAGCATAAACATATTTAATTGCCTGGTAAGTGTTGAAGTTTGGATGCCAGTCTATGAGTAACGCTTCCCGTTTATTCAGTTTAGTTTGTGTGGCTGGAAAAAGGAATGGCCACAACAAAAAGATTATTGTCACTAGTACAGTTAACAGGATAATTATGCAATACTTCTGAGGAAATGGTTGTTCTGCGTTCCTGTTTTTTCTGGATTCTATCATTTTTGCTCTTGACATGTGACAAGATTTTTGTCCAGTTCAAATTTTTTTTATTTATTTAACATTTGTTGACCAAGAATGTCCGACTAGGTTCCACAGAGCCTGTTTTCAGTGGAGGCCCGAGGAGAAATGCTCCAGATGCATGTCTTTGGAATGTGGGAGGAAACCGGAGTACCCGGAGGAAACCCACGCAAACACAGGGAGAACATGCAAACTCCACACAGAAGGCACCCCAGCCGAGAATCGAACCGGAGAACCTCTTGCTGTAAGGCAACAACGTTAACCGCTGCACCACTGTGCCGCCCATGTTGCCCAGTTCAAAGTTCTTAACTAGTTTGCAGTGCATCAGGTGGATCCACAAGGCATGCTCTGTTATCTTGACTGCAGTGGGTGTTGACCGAAGCACTTGATATGGACCTTCCCACTTTGATGACATCCAATTCTTCTTCTTTATTGTCTTCACCTAGATCCAGGTACCTGGAACCACTTCCACTTCTGATGGTCTGATTTGTTCTTTATCTGAAACAGAATTTGACTGCAACAGATGTTTAGAATTCAACAAATTTCTCATATACTCTGCTAGTGTGCAGTCAGCTTCCTGGTCTGCGGGCATGAGAGGTTTCCACTGAGGTATATAACAAGCCCTTCCAAATAGTTTTTCAGAAGGAGTCAATCCTTTTGCATTTGGAACAGTTCTCATGCTCAACAGTGCCAGGGGCAGACAGTACACCCAATTTCTCTGTGTTTCTTCTGTTAACTTCCTTAGCTTACTCTTTAAAATCCCATTATGCCTCTCTACTAACCCTGCAGATTGCGTATGATATGCACAATGATTTTTTAAAGAAATACCAAAATGTTTACTTAACTGTTGTATGGTTTGGTTCACAAAGTGTGTACCGTTGTCACTGTAGATCCTTTCCAGAATGCCGAATCTAGGGATGATTTCTTTAAAGAGAATTTTTGCTACGGTAGCCGCATCTGGATTTTTAGTCGGAAAGGCTTCCACCCATCTGGAAAACATATCTACAATGACAAGACAATACTTCTTATTTTCACATTTGTTCAATTCTATGAAATCCATACAGATAGTATGAAACGGATATGGTGGTGTAGGGAAACTCCCTTACTTGGGCTTTAACGCCCCTTGTGCATGATGTTTGTTACAAACATGGCACATTAAACAAAATTTTTTAGAGTAGTTTAAGAATCCATATGTCGTGAACACTCGGTTTACCAGCTGTACCATCCCCCCTGTTGAGACATGGCATTGCCCATGGCTCAACAAAGCTGCATATCTAAACAAATTAGATGGTAATATCGGTTTCCCTTCTTTAGAGATGTACAGCCCCTTTTCGAGAATTGCTCCTCGTTTTACCCATCTTTGTTTTTCAGCTTGCGTAGTAAGCGTCTGCATTGTCTTTAACATTTCTAAGTCTAAAATCCCAGAGGGTTGTAATTCCTCATTCAAAAGAAATACTTCTGAAGCTGCCTGTTTTGCAGCTGTATCAGCTCTCGCATAACATTTTAAAATCCTATCCTGTTGCTTGGTATGAGCTGTGCATTTACAAATAGCTACTTTCTGAGGTAACTGAATAGATTCTAAAAGATCTAAAATAAACTGTGCATGATTGATTGGTTTGCCAGTAGATGTTATCATTCCTCGATTTTTCCACTGTTTCGCAAAAACATGTACAGTAGAAAAAGCATACTGGCTGTCAGTAAAAATGTTCACACATTTACCCTTTGCTAAGGTACATGCCCGTGTCAAGGCAATCAATTCTGCTGCCTGTGCAGATAAATTGTGTGGTAAGGGTTTCGCTTCTATAATCTCAGTATCAGAAACTACTGCATATCCTACTAGGTTCTGTCCTGCAGGACCCCTTTTGCACGAGCCATCCACGTAGTATGTCACCTCGGCATTATCCAAGGGGACATCCGTGACATCTTTTCTAGGCAGTGTCTTTTGCTCAATCACCTGCAGGCAGCTGTGCAGTGTGCCATCTGCAGGGGTTGGGAGCAAGGTAGAAGGGTTCAAAGTCGTGCATCGTTCAATTGTCATATGAGGTTGGCTCAACAATGTAGTCATACAGGAAATATGCCTAGCAGGTAAAAGATATGCTACCTTCTCTTGCAGTAAAATAATTGCGACTGCATGAGGCACTCTCAATGTGAGAGGGTGGAACAAAACTACTGAGGCCGAAGCCTGCACTGCTATTGCAGCTGCAACTACTGCTTGTACACAGTGGGGTAAAGACCGTGCCACTGAGTCTAGTTGTGATGAATAATAAGCAATAGGGCGTTGCTTGTTCCCATGCTGCTGTGTTAACACTGATGTCATATAACCTTGCTTACAATCTACAGTTTGGAAAAAACGTTTATGATAGTTTGGTAAGTCCAAAACTAATGAGGACGCTATTAACTGTTTCAGTTTGCAGAAAGCAGATTCTGCTTCTGGTGTCCATTGTAACAAATCCTGTGCTGCCATAGGCTTTTTATATATCAAGTTAGTAGGTGGTGCAGATTCCAAGGTGTAGTTTGGAATCCAGCTCCGGCAAAAATTAGTCGTACTCAGGAAGGACATCATTTCCTTCTTGGTAGTGGGTTTTGGTGCTTGTAAAATCGCTACTTTTCTGTCCTTATCTAATGTCCTGCCCTCTTTGGATATTACATATCCTAGGTATTTAACTTGTTTATTTCCAAAGCTGCAGTTTATTTTTGTTTACTTTATGTCCTTCAGTGGCTAAAAATTGTAATAGCACTATGGTATCTTCTTTGCAATCTTGCTGGGTGGGGGCCGCCAGCAGGATATCATCAACATAAAGTAAAATCTGACTACCTCTTGGTGGGGTAAATCCCACCAAGTTGCTTGCCATTTCTTGTGGAAATATTGTCGGACTTTCACAATATCCCTGTGGTAGTTGCGTATATGTATACCTTTTCCCCTGAAATGTGAATGCAAACCAATATTGGCTGTCAGGGTGTATCGGTATCGAAAAGAACATATTGCTGATATCTACCACAGAAAAATATTTCTGTTGAGGTTTTAAATCATTCAACAGGGTGTGTGGGTTTGGCACTGTAGGTGTCCTTGGTATCACTGCGTCATTTACAGCTTGTAAATCTTGGACCATACGCCACTCTCCATTCGCTTTCTTAACAGGAAATAAGGGTGTGTTACATGGTGAATCAGGAGATTCCACCAGCACCCCTTCCTTAAGTAAAGCTGCTATAATAGGTTTGATTCCTACCTCTGCATCTTTTCTTAAGGGATACTGCCTTTTCTGTGGTCTAAATGCTGACTTTGGCGTGATAGTAACTGGTCCCGCTGTACGAATAAGTCCTACATCTGACTTTCATGTTGACCAAAGAGTTTCTGGTATATTCTGTAAGGCATTCTCTTCCTCCTTCAATAGGAGTGCTAATCAGCTGTCCTTGCTAGACTACAAGTGCACGGCTGGGTGGGTCTGAGTTATCCAATTCAACTTCTGTCTTTGTATTCCTTGTTCTGACAGTTCTAACTCTGTCTGCTTTTCCCATCTCGTGACTTTTTCTCCTAGGTCTACCCATTTTGCATTCTTGTCCTTAGTTAAGCTAACATGTGGTAATCAATTAGATTTATTGAGTGCAAAGAATTCCTGGGGCAATGAACAGCTGGCTACACTGTTCCCTTTCATGTCCCAGTACAGATTACGTAATATCAATCTGTTTGCATGATTTCTAAACAATTCTTGCTCATATTCCTTATCAGGCCCTGGTGTATTACAATAATACAGAGTACAGTGCAACAAATGTTGTTTGTCAATGTCAAGGGAGGGGAACTTGCTGATGGCTATGTTCATCAATTCTTCGGTCACTGCCCCTGGACCAATCGTAACCAAGTCCTGGCTGTACCAATAAAACATTTCACCCTCCGATTGCACTGCAAAGGTATTAATTTGTCACTGAGCTTCCATATACTGCATAGTCGGAACTACTGCTATACCAAATAGCTGCATAAGGTCTCTGCCCAAGAGGTTTACTGGGCATTTTGCAGAAACAACAATTTTACTTTTCTGGGTCAATCCTGAAACAGGATCAGTTATTGCAATATTATGGGAGAGGGGCTCCCGATACAGCTGTCCATTAGCTGCTTTCACTAGTATGTAATCAGGTGACTCTGAATTCTCTGGCAGTTTGGAGAGATGTATCAGGGTCCGTGATGCCCCTGAGTCAAACAAGAATTTGACTTCCATCCCTTCTACCAGGAGTGTAACTTCTGCTTTTGTGTCTGCTAAATAGAGCTCTAAGCTCAATAAAGCTAAATCCAATATTTCACTTTCTTCACTATCTGTAACTTCCTGCACTTCCTCTATTTCTTCTGTCACATCCTCTAATCCCTCTATCACATTCTCATTTGTCATTTCTCTGCTATCCCCTTCTAGTGATTCTTGACTATCATATAGTCAGTCCTCACCCTCTTTGTCTTCTGTGGTTGCCTTCTTGTTTTTCTTGCAATCCCTTGCCAAGTGTCCCTTTTTACCGCATTTGAAACAGTCACCCCTTTTCTTTCACCCTTCAAAGTCCTTTGATCGCTGATCAGATTGTTTGTTTCCCTGAGCATTTCTCTTGCCCTTTTTCCTGGACTGTACTACATAAACTTCTGCTCCATCTTCTACAGAAAATACTTGGGCTTTCTTTTTTTTTGCTATTAAAATGCCTTTCGGCATGTCTAGCATATTCAAGTAATGACTGTAACCTGCTTGTACGATGATCTACCTGCTTCATAATAAAACTGCTTATGGGTGCAATGCTGCCTTAAAAAATGCATTCTTTAACTGCTGCTCATATGGGGAATCTTGTGTCTGATCTTCAGGAACCTGCATTCCACAATGGTTATTAAAACATTCTAACAGTCTGGCATAATATCTGTCAATAGTTTCACCTTATTGTTGGATGCATTGATTAATGCAAGTCCAGTCTGCCCTAGGCTTCCATTTCTCAGAGATGCAGTCTGTAAGACCTTTCACTCTGTTGTCTAGTTCTGCGCTGCTATGTGGGAGGGGCCTGAGCGCAGCATCACGGGGATTCCAGTTGCCACTGATCATGTGCCAATCTGGTCCCACAATTTGTCTGACTACTTTTTCTACCTGTTCTCCATTTAAATTATAACTCAGCCTCATTCCTTGTAAATCTTCTAAGAACTTTCTAAAATTAACTTTTGTATGGGGAATTCCCTCAGTGGCTTTCCGGATATCTTCCAGAGTCCAGGGTCTGTACACTAGAATAGTTGGGTCCTGACTTTCTTGCCCTGCCTGAGGATTAGGCACTTCTATGAGTGGGCATATTTCTTCTTCACTCATAGATCGTGAAATTCTACCCATGTGATATAATTCAATGTCCCCTTTTGAATTACCTGCTCGTGCTCGAGACCTGGTCTCGATGGGATCTCTAATATACGGTTTTGCTTTTGTAGTGTCTCTATTTACGGTAACAGCAGGATATCGCGGGGTGGACTAACTTGTTCACTTGCTTCATATTCTGGTAAGGGTGGCAGAGGGGCCGATGCTATTACTAAGTTATTGTCCTCCTTATCTAAAAACATTGCTTTTGAATTATTGCTTTTTTGTTCCCTACGGTTTACTTCCTCAATCCACCTGTGTGCCTGAGGAATTCCTAATTGGCGCTGCTTTTTTACCTGACCTTTAGAATTGGTTTTAAGCTGTTTGACAAGTTTAATAAGCGAGGATTTTTCTAATTTACCGTCAAATTCATACTTATTAACCCATTTTGAGTAATATTTAATATTATCAGCACTCTGTGACTGCATGTATTTTGTGTCTTCGGTTAACGGCTGATTTTGGGGTCTTATTGTGCAACTATTACCCATTTTGTTCTACCCTTTTAATCATTATGTAACTCCTTATTTTAACATGGTACCACAGATTTTGTTATAGTCTCTTCAGAATGACTGCCTACATGCTCTGTTTCCCTGATCTATGACAAGACAGTAATCTTTTCTGTCCCTGACTTGTAAAAAATACAGTCCTGACAAAAACAATACAAATCTAGTCCCTGATCTAAAACAGAAAAAAAAGGTAGATTCACCTTACCTGAGCCTTCATGATTGATCACCTGGTTTGTGAAAAACCTGTCCTTCAGTCACAGATCAGAAAGTGGCTGGCCTCTTTTGTACAACAATTCAGTCAGAGGGCTTTTCAAATAAGAAGAACCGACGTGGATTCTTCCCCGTACAGTTTCAAGCCACCTGGCCTGTCTGATCCGAGGCAAAGTGAGGGTTTCTGGTCTGAAGGACCAATCTGTCAACGGAAAAAACTTCAAAGACCAATACGCGTAAGGTTCAGTTAAGGCACATTTAATAACTTGCTGCAAGGAGACAAAAACATGCAAATACAGGATTTTGCCTAACTACTAACAGGAAGTTTGCTATTCTTATACTATTGTACAAGACATGGCCTTCTATGGCTGATGTAATTAAACACAACTTTCAGTATTGTTTTACAGCAGATGTTACTCAGATTTTCTGCTGACATGACTGGATTTATGAAAAACATTTTGAGAAAAACAACCTGGCCTTGGTGGGCCCTAGCCCATTACAAGCTTCTATTGTAGTTCTAATACATGTGTTACATTTCAAGGTACTTCTCTAACTTAGGCACAAGCAAATGCTGATTGCAGTTCATATTTTCAAGCAGTCTTTGTTCTAATTATCTATAGCTTCTGCAACTGTGTATTTTCTCCAAGCAGAAATTATCTGCTTTCCTGTAAATTTCCAAAGCATAAGCAAAGATTATAGCTTCGCATATTTCATGACAATACAAGGTTAGAAAGCTTCTGCAATTCATACAGATTTATGCAGTGTGAAATAGAATAAATGTGTTAACCCTTTTCAAGCCTTAAATGCACTAAGCATATTACTAATACATACACTAATACATATTTTTCTGACAAGAACCTACCATCCCAAGGATCTTTGGAATACCTAAATTGCACTCAAATGTGTGTGATCCACTGTTACGACCAATAGTGGCATCAGCCAGCTCCATCACAGAGCCTCTGGCAAAATTTATTATGTTTTTGCCCTTTGACCACATTATTCGAGATTCTTGGGACTTTTTAGATGAACTACGCAGTTTCAATAGCACTGACTGTATTTTAATAATGTGACATCAAGAATTTTTCAGTTATACCCCACGAACAAGGATTAACCTGGTTTGATGATATAGTAAAGAGACATAGTAGTTTATTTGAGAACTATGCTATGCTGATTCATGAATTCATGGACATTGTTTTAACCAATAATGTTTTATGTTTTTGCAATGAATTTTACAAACAATGTTCTAGGGTCGTGATGGGTGCAAACTGCACACCGACTTTTGCAAATGGAGTGCTTCTTAAATTGGAGTTGGATGTTGTCTTTTTGTTAGCCCTGTTTAAGCTATGTAAGGAATATTTCAGATACTTGGACGATTTGTTTATTTTATGGCATGGTAATCTTGATGAATTATATTTATTTGTTGAGCAGGTGGAAGCTAGTACAGATTTCTTACAGTTCATTCACCGTATTGAGCAGACCAATATTGATTACTTGGATATTACAGTTACAAGACTTGATGAGGGGGGGTTTGAGACCAGGATTTATAGAAAACCTAGACACTGTAACACCTATTTTTTTCAAGCTGCCACCCCTATTATCAAAAGAGGGGAATACTAAAAAGCCAATATATTAGAGCATCAAGATTAACATCTGATGATGCAAAGTGTGTAGATGAATTTGCCCTGATTAAGGGCATGTTCTTCGAACGTGATTATCCTAGTGAGTTGCTGGACAACATAGTGAGATCTGTGTTAAGTGAGTGATCCACTATTTAGGGACCCATTATTAAATTTGGGTTCACTGAGGTATTAAACAATGCCCAAGATACGCAACTCAGTTTTTCTATGGCTACAAATATGGTGGTACACTACACACTGGATGTTAAAAATATTGAACACATTATTTTCAAAAATTGGCACATATTAAATTGTGACAAGAACACCAAACAACTGGATAGTAGGACCCCCACATTTACATACAAAAAGAGAAGTAATCTTAAAACCATTCTAGAAAGAAACCCAGTGCAACACAATAGAGTGTTTCCTACAACTAGAAAGTCTGGTAGATATAATCAATGTTGTTATATTAATTCTGATTACCAGGGGTATCTCAAAGACAGAATAGTTAGATATGCGAAAGATGGCAAATACAACTGCACTTCAGAAAGAATTATCTATTTTGCAGTATGCTCATCTTGTCAGGTTTTTTATATTGGAAAAACCAACAATGCACTGAACAAGAAAGTTTATCAGCACTTATATAGTATATCAAAAGGAGACAACAAAAGCGCACTTGCACGGCACTCGATGTCCTGTAGCAATTTTACTAAATTTAAGTTTTTCGTTGTTGATCAAATATCATTACAAGTGTTTCCAGGCGACTGGTAAAACAAACTGCTGCACCAAGAGATGTTGCGGCAGCTTAGGTTTGATGCAACAACCTTGCCAGGACTAAATGAAAACATCTCCATAGCTAGCAAATTAAAATTAAGATTGAAAAAAATATAAAAAAATATAAAATGATTTAAATAGCATAAAGGTACACATAGGGCTGTGTTTTAAAGAATATATATTAATGTAAGGAAATTGTGGTTTTTAATATAAAAGTTTGGTGTAATGTGTCTTTAATGTTCTAAGTTGTGGGATCACATGATTGATCCTGAGAGATGTGTGAGTGAGGGTGTGTCTTTTTTACTTTGATTTGTAACAGTATTTGAACTCACTCTGCTTTTGTAAAGTCAGGTTCTGAAGATATCTTTTTTACAAGATGAAAGTGTTTAGCCTGTGGTTTATCAATAATTGTTTGTGGGTTACTGGTCATCCTGGCTTTCTGTGGCTTCCAGTTTTTACTTCATATTTTATTTTTGACTGGAATTGATGCGTTTTGTGTTTGATCCTGAGGTTTGTAATTGTATTTTTCAGATTGTACTCTATTTTTACCAGGCAGGATCTATACGTATCGTTGATTTGGGACATTTTTGTCTGTCTGTCTGTCTGTGTATATTGGATTGCTACATTTCATCGACCTACCATAATGTTGACAGTAAGAACATTGACTGTAAAAGGTTGACAACTGAATCACCGACACTCCACTGCGCATGAGTGAGTAGAACCTTCGCTGCATGTAACCAAACAAAAACAAATTACTGGGGGGCAAGCCACCCTGCACCCCAAAGTGGAGACTGTGCTCTCCACACCCCATGCAAATTATATATACTGACTCCAAGACTGCACAGTCTCTGGAGAAAGGGAATATTCCCTCACCTGGGGATTATTGATCTAGCACAACTGTCGACCTTCTGCATATGCTGCATATGTCGACCACACATATATATGTTTGTGTGTGTGTGTGTGTGTGTGTGTGTGTGTGTGTGTGTGTGTGTTTGTGTGTAGTGGAAGATTAAAACAGCTGAGACCACTATAATTCATAAAAATTATGCAGTTTATTGTATACAAATAAAAATAAGGCATGTTCTTTTAATCAAAACCATATATTGCAGTGTAACTAAGTGCACAGCAAACATCTTTAACTCATTCTTATACTGCTGTGAAACAGCTGTCTCTGGATTCATCTTGGCGGACCAGTTTTGTTCTTTAAGGTCTTTACTTACTGTACTGATTCTTTCTCTCCCAGTTGCTGGTCTGGATATACTTTCCCGCGGATTCTCTATGCCTTGCATGCCATTCAGAATCAGTGCAGGAGCTCGAGCAGGCAATATGTCTGCCGTGCGATCCAGGAAAAGCCTGCAGGGGCATGCATGAGTACTCCTGCACTAGTCCTGCATGGACTAAGAACCTGTATGTAAATCACCCCATATGCAGGAGAAATCCATACAAATTAGGTGAATTTGTGATCCAGGAAACTTGCAACAGGCCATGCAGGACTATTGAAATCTGTAGAAATGTACTCGGTTAGTAACCGACTACATTTCTGTAAAATCCAAAACGGAGCTGTGACAGCTCCAAATAAAGGCTGCATATGAGTTAGGAAGCAGGCCAATGGTCAAGTATAAGGCCATTGGCATTGCAAACAGCCAAAAAAATTAAAAAAAATTAAACTTTTATTTTTTTTTAGCTGATCTTGGCTGTTTATGCATAGAGCAGTGGCACACAAATGGGATCAGGGAGAAAATAACATAATAAACCTAAATTAAGCATTCTAAACTAAACTAAGCAAACTAAAATCACTATTCTGCCATGCAAGTCAATGGTAGAAAGAAAACAATATCGCCAGTGAGCAGTGGTTGCTAAGGGGGGAGGCTCAGTGTGAAACATGTAACTATGCATTAGCAGGAAATCCTATGCAAATGAGGGGAATGATAGTGAATCTCAGTTTTCCCCAGCATGCTAGTCAGGTCCCAACAATGAAAGAGTAGGAATAGCTTGGTGCAAGCCTATGAGTTAGCTGACATCATAGGGGGGGTTCAGGCATAATGCAAGTAGATTGGAGCCCTGTGGCTTGGGTTTGCTCTTAGCTTAGCACAGCTAAGTAAGGGGGTGTGTCTGAATCTACCTAGCACTCTTTACATTGCCTAAGCGGGTGTGTGTGTGCACCGTGCACTGGGTTTGAAAGGAAGAAAAAAAAGTTAAACCAGGAAATAGCAGCACTGTGCACATTTGAGCACTCTGTTTGCGCAGTGCACCACCGGGCTTAAATAGGAATGCGATGGTAAGGGAAAACAGCAGTAGGAAGGTAATCAAGGAGAACCAGCAAAGTTGGCAGGTGAAATGTATCAGAATCAGCCAATTGCATAGGAAGCAGACCAATCAAGCGCAGAACACTACTATAAACTATGCAAACACCTTCCCCTCTGGTTTTTCCCACACTCTACACCACCGGTGTTAACAAGCAGGGAACTTTTAACACTCACAACAGCAAACTGATAGGGGCTGCAATAGCTATCATACAACAACTTGTGGAAGAGGCTGAGGGTGGTGAGGATGTGAATGCTGTCGACCAACCCATAGTGAGGAGACGGAGAAGAGTGTACAGGCTCAGGGTAACCTACCAGGGACTACTTCAGCTGGAGATAGTGGAGCCCTATAGCGTGGGCAGGGACCTCCTACAGCAAATTGTTGAGCTGTACCGGCCACACCTCACACACAAAACTAACAGAGGGAAACCCATCCCAGTGGATACCAAGGTATGTGTAGGTCTAAGAAAACTAGCTACCTTCCAAAGGCCAACTGGGGATATTATGATGATCTCACAGGCATCAGCAAACAGGGTACTTCAGTTTCTGGATGCCATGTCAGCACATGTCGGTGAGCATGTATATTTCCCCAACACCCATGAGGCATTGACCAGCAATATGCAACTATTCCACCAAATAGCAGAATACCCTGAGGTAGTGGGTGCTATAGACTGCACACACATATGCATCAAAGCACCACCCGGTGAGCAGGGTATGGTCTACATTAACTGCAAGGGCTTCCCCTCCATCAACTGCCAGGTCATGTGCAATGCCCAGGACATAATAATGAATATGTGTGTTGGCTGCCCTGGAAGCTATTACGATTCCCACATCTGGCATCTGATGCAGCTGTACCACAGATTTGCCAGTGGGGACATCCCTCATGGTCACCTAATGGGGGATGCCAGATATGCACTGGAGCCGTGGCTGATGACACCCATCAGAAATTTACACACACCCAAACAAGAACTCCATAACGAGGCACACATACAGACCAGAATTATAGTAGAGCATGTGTTTGGGATGCTCAAGTCATGGTTCCAGTGCCTGGACACATCCGGTGGAGCCTTGCAGTACTCACCAGCTACATGTACCCAGATTGTCCTCGTATGTGCCATGCTATACAATATGATCCTGTGGAAACAGCTGCAGCAGGAACATCATGGGGCACTGCCACACAGCCCCCCACCATTGCCAAGGCCTGCACAGACACAGAGTGATTCAGAGGAGGAACAACCTGAGCCTGCCCCAGTAGGCAGAAGGAGGCATGGCCAGTATGCCCTGGCCTTGGCAAAGAGGCAATGCATAGCACATACACTGACACAAGAGGGACCCAGGGAATAACACCTCTCTCTGACTCTCACATACAGTAAAAGGGATGCCAAACATTACACTACCTGTGCTCAGCCATGTGTAGGGAGTGTACTATGTGCATCTGACATAGGAGGCCCTGTAGCACCACCCTCAATACTGGGACACCCACAAGGTAAGTGACTCACACATGCCAGTCAGGGAGGTTAACATACCCAACAACAGTCACAGCCAGCAGGACAGGTGTAAACAAACACAAGCAAAGGCCATGCTATGGCCTCTGAATGATGCCTATGGGTAACCTCCCCCCAGCCTACACAGACAGACTACAGCAGGTCAGGCAGTGGGACATTAGTTCTGAAGGGTAGGAAGTCAGAAATATGTAGGTAAATCAAAGCTAAGATCTGTAGTACACTGGTATGCCTCTAGTCAGCATGATAGGTAAGAATACAGAATGAAATGGAGTACCAGACATACCAGTACAGTCATAGGAAATGTGTACAAGTGCCAGGTGTGCCATCCCCCCATCCTACATAGAAATGTAGTTACAGTCAGGTGTGCCCCCAATCCTGTGTAGAAATGTAGAAATAGTCAGGTGTGCCCCCATCCTATGTAGAAACATAGTAACAGTCAATGCCAAATGATCGACGGATACTCTGCAGAAACAGTATGCTACCTGTAGGTGTACAACACAATGGTCGGCACTGCAGTGCAAACTACCTGGACTCAATCCACACAATCAATACAGATGGGCATACTGGGCATGCTCACACCCTTAAACACATGAAGGCCATATCTGCAAACACCAGTGGACCAGACATATCTGGTAGTCATAGATGTTAGTGCAGACACTCCTCAGTATGCACCACACATGATTTGCACACACACAGTGGATAGGAATACAGACATATATCTAAGGACAACACACTATAATAAGCCAAAGGTAGACACACATAGATGTGTGGAAGAGGGTGACTGTGACAAGGAGCCATTCAGGCTTGTCCCACCCAGCACATAGCCAAAGGGCCACAACCACATGAGGTTCAGATGTCAGTCACTGTAGATACTAGCCACCGGTATCTGTCAGCATTACAGACTATGTGGTACACGTGCTTGCTATGCAGCATGACTGTACAAGGAAGTAGTCATCTAGCAGCTGTATACACATACCTGTGAAATATGGCCCTGTGTGTGCCCACATGTGGTGCGTCAACCTCTAGATGAATGGGTTATGACCCATGCACACACACTGCCCTACCCATAGCCCTACTATGACAAGCCTGCTGAGGTCATTCACTGTAAAATACACCATTGGGAGAGTTGTAGCCCAGAAATCTCCGTGATCCATCCCATAACTGTGTACTCCTGTAGTGTGATAAACTAGTTAGGTAGGAGTTCCAATCCCCGGCATGGCAACTGTGTGTGTGAGTGTGTGTTTGTGTGCATGTCTGTCTATCTCTGTGTAGAGAGCAATGCTTTTTAGTGTGATAAATTAGTTAGGTAGGAGTTCTAATCCCAGACTTGGCAAGTGTGTGTGTGTTTGTGTGTATGTCTGACTCTGTCTGTGTAGACAGCAATGATTTTTAGGGTAGTCACACTCCTTAAAATTCAAATGTTCTACTTTGGCAGGATCCACCTAAAAATACACCTCTGGGAAGGTTGTAGCCGAGTAATCTCCATAGCACATCCTATAACTGCGTACTGCTGTAGTGTGATAAATTAGTCAGGTAGGAGTTCTACTCACAGACATCTCAATTGTGTGTGTGTGTCTGTGTGTGTGTGCTTCTATGTTTGTGTAGGGAGCAATGCATTTTAGGCTAGTCACACTCACTACAATTCAAATGTCCTACTTTGGCAATCCTGCTGATGTCATTCACTGTGAAATACACCTTTCGGGAAGGGGCACTCCAGTAATCCCTGTGGTGCGTCCTATAACAGCCTTATTATGTAGTGTGATATAGACGTCTGGTAAGGGTTCTATCCCCACACATGGGAGTTGTGGATGTTTTGTGTGTGTTTCTATGTTTGTGTAGGGACCAATGCATTTTAGGCTAGTCACACTCACTACAATTCAAATGCCCTACTTTGGCATCCCTGCTGATGTCATTCACTGTGAAATACACCTTAGGGGAAGGAGAACACCAGTAATCTTCATGGCGTGTCCTATAATGGTGTAGTGCTGTAGTGTAATATACCAGTTAGGTAGGAGTTTTAATCCCAGTCATGACAGGTGTGTGTTTGTTTGTGTGTGTGTGTGTGTGTGTGTGTGTGTGTTTGTGTGTGTTTGTGTGTGTGTGTGTGTGTGTGTGTGTGTGTGTGTGTGTGTGTGTTTGTTATTCACATCCTGTGTGGCAGTGGTTGTGAGTCTGTAACAACTGGGCTCAATGTGGAGCGGGTTTTGCAAGCATCTTATATGGTGGACCACGTACATATCACAATGTCCACCACACAGGGATAACAGATGTGAAATAGCCAAGAGGCTGGGATGCAAATCCATTGCCCTAAATGTGACATCAACGCCAGGTTGACAATGTTAATAATCCTTGTATTACCCAGGGTACACTCTTAACCCATGTCTCATGCACACACAAACTTGCTTAGGCAACAGCCAAACAGCTGCTATGTTGGTAGTACCCTGCATATTGCCCACTGATAGTAACTATGGTGTGATTGCAGTGGGCTACAGTGGGCATGGCACCCTGTCCATCAGTCCAATAGGCATGTACATGCCGACAGTGCACCTCCCCCATGTTCCCCACTGGACACCTGCAACACCTGTGGTGCCATCAAGTGTGACCCACAAAGGACGTAACATGCCTGAAATACAAGCCCTGTATGGACAGATGCCACTGACACCAGGGAATACTGGTATCATGCTATCAATGTAGGCACAGGGCCAACCTGCTGTCCATGAACAGTTCCCACCACATGAGGCCAGGACTGGCACATCTGATGATAACGATCTGTGCACACAACATGGGCCAGACACCCCAGGTACAGTTCCACATGCCACTGTACATGCATGTGGGAGGTGTGCACATCCCAGACACTGCCCATATCATGGATGAAGGAACACATACATGGCAAGCAATGCACAGCATTGGCCACATGCAATAGTCACCCAGGTGACTGGATGGTAAATACAATACCCACCTGTGTGGGCATCTCCAGGCACTACACCCCTGAGCCACAATGCAGACCATGGTTATGTGGCCTGATGCCAAAGTATACCCACCACCTAGCCTTGTATTGCCATCTGGCACCATCAACCACAACACACCCATGAAGCAGTGCACACATGCATGTCAGTACTGGCACCTGTGTGTGTGTGTGTGTGTGGTGTATGATGCGCATGACCACATTCACACTCACTGCAACCTATTGACATATTGAAGCATGCTGTCTGATGTCAGACACCTCCACATACCCTTTGCACATATATCCTCCGTATGACCCCTGTGGTGCATGGGATATTTGCACAGTACTGTGTTGTGGCAATCCCACTAGTGATGAGTTGCATTCCTGGCCCTGCCAAGTGTGGCAAAATCTTTGCGTCCCTGTGAGAGTGTGGCTGTGTTGATGCTAACAACTGTTCATGCATGCAGGCACGTGTATTACACCTACCACATAGCTACCATATCCTTGTTGCAGAAGTCACTCACCATCACATATACATTCTGAGGGCTCCCCAACATGAAATCTATGTGGTGCATCCAATAACTGCATGGAGATGTGATAGCACTACATAGTCATTGGGGGTTTGATACCCTCTAGTGGTAGGTGTGTGACACACACATGTGTAAGTTTTACTTTCCCACCCCTCCCTGGCTTTGCTGTGCCTCTGTCTGCCTCTCTCTCTCTTCCTCTCTGGTGGATGTGGAGACCTACACCTGATTTACTTATGCAGCAGCATGTGTATTTTAAGTGATGCAGTAGTAAGCGGGTTTAAGCCCATTTGCGTGGAGGTAAGCAATGCGCACATAGGTTAAGCAATATTGAAGCTAACTCTCTGTAAGCATATTTAACCTGAAGTTAGCATTGCTTACCATCACACAAACCCACGCAAACCCACTTACAATTGCTTAAAAGTGCCTTAATCACTCTGTATGCAACAGTCGTTGTTCTGTCCAGCAACAAAATAAACAGCCCTTGCAGTCTTGAATCCAGGACCCTGTACACTATAGTCGCAGTAGTTAACCAATAAGCCATCACAGCAGTACATATGATTGAGGTATCACCAAACAGATCCTCACTACAGGAATATTAAACTTAACATGTGAAAGGAATCTATATACAGTTTTATGTTGTATAACCTACTACATAACATAAATATGTGAACTGGAGTACTGCATTAAGTCCAGATGTGAGGTGTCATTGTAATAAAGTGTTGAAATCCCCTAATAAACACAAGGACCCCATACAGTGTACATACACATGAATCATGGATACCAAACACACATATAACATGTAATGAATAACATCAATGCCAAACAGCAACTAGTATGCAAATTAAAAATTAAGCAATGCTAAGCTTTGCACAGCCCTGCTTACTAGGTGCAAGCAATGTGTAGGCCAGCTAAATCAGTTTGTCCATTGGTATACCCCTTTAAGCAATGCCAACCTTAGTTAAGCAGGTTTGCCCATAGCCTAGCATTTTCAAAACTGTCCAGTCATGGCAAAGTGCAGGAAATCGGCCCTATTTAAACCTAACAGGCCAGAATACATCTCATAAGTGGTTGCAACTTACTCCTGTAGGCACTATGACCAAGTGTTATAGGAGTGTGCTTTCGGGCTCAGCGCTGGGGTATCCAGGAGTCCAAAGTCATGGCAGGACTCCTTATTAAAAACCATGACTAGAGACTGTTGCAGGGCCAGTACCAGGGTTCCAATATAAAGTGGAAGCTTGGGACCATCTCAGCCATGACCTCACCAGTGCCACTGGCATACCTCACCAGTGCCACTGGCATACCTCAAACTGGTGAGCAGGTCAGGCATCACTATGCTGACCTGAAGCAGAGAAGGTGGGAGCTCTTGGATCAGTGGATCCTAGAGGCTAGGCAGATGGGGGATGTTCCAGCTGTGTGTAAGTATGAGTCCACTACCTGTTTAATAATTGCCAGCTCATGTATATTATGGATAGGTATGGCTAAATATTCCTCTTATGTCTTTGACAGCAGCAGATGAGCAGGCTGTGAACCATGAAGCCCATGCCTGTAGATTACAGAGGTTGCAGCGTGAGGCAGGTTAGTAATACTCTTGCATGTACTGTCATAAGAAATAAATCTAAAAGTAGTAGAAAGTTACTTGCCAGTATAAAACCTGTATTGTTTAAGGCATGTACTGAATACACCAGACAGTATGACAGGAAGAGTCTCATATAGTTTGTATGTAAATAAAAGGTTAACAGCCTGACAATAAAAGTCTAACTGCTGGACTGCCTGTGTTTACTCTGGTATCATATGGTAATTTAGTGTTGCAATCTCTTAATAATACTGTTGTATTAAGCACTGTTACACACACTGTGCTACATAAATAAAATGTGTAGGAATGTCTGTATATGACTGTTGTAATCACAAAAGGTCATATTGCACAACTGAGAGAGACTTATACAGAAAACAGTGAAAAGATAGACAACATAATCCAAATAGTACACTCAACTGAGACGTGAACTGTTGTATTTTTAGCACACACGGCCATGGTTTGAATCCTGGGAGTGGTGGTAAGCTGTATGGGGAATCATACCCCACAACTGTACAGATATGTCCAGAATGTCCAGTTAATTGGCCCATATCCACTGCCTGTCACTCTGTCCCCCTGGCAAATCAGTGGGATGATCCCAGATGTTTCGGCAGCAAATAACAAATACAACTGATTGTCAGACATCCTTAAGAACAAACCTGTCACTCTAGTAACTCCACAAAATGTTATGAGAGTAACAAACAAAGTATGTCCAATCTCCATCTCCATGTTGTGAAGCTGTGACTAGTGTGTGTGCAGTAACAGAGTGAGATGTATGTGCATAATAATAATGTGGAATCTGGTAATATGTGTGGCAATAGTCAGGTAGTGCTAACAATCATTCCCCCCACAGGTCTGTCAGATACGAAAATTGTGCCTAGAAATAAAAGATTGAAATTCTGGACTGGTACAGTTTACTCTGGTATTGTAAGGCATTGTTAGTGTTGCAGTTTCTCTGAATAATAAAGTATTACTCATCACTGTCATCCACACTGTGCTACATAATAAAACTGTCTAGGAAACCCTGTATAAGAGTACTGTAATTACAAGGTCAGATTGTAAAACCATGGCAGACTTATAGACAGAAATCAAAGAGGAGATGCACAGCAATATCTATATAGCACACTCAACTGTGATGTACACTGTTGTATTTTTAGCAGACACAGCCATGGTTCGAATCCTGGGAGTGATAGCAAACTGTATGCAGAATCATACCCCACAAGTGTACAGACTTGTCCAGAATGTACAGTTAATTGACCCATATCTGCTGGCTATTGCCCTGTCCCCCTGGCATATCAGCGTGCTAATCTCTGACATGTAGGCAGCATTTAATCTGTGGAACTTGCGGAAAACAGAGCATGCAGAGTGCAAGCTGAATGAACTCAGGCCACCACACTAGGCAGTTAGTTATCTTGAAACTATTTATTAAAGTTAAGCGCTTTTCATCTCGGATAATACCAAGACTTCTTCAGACAATATTAAAACATACGGCCCTTCTTTAAATACATTAAGACAAGTGCAACAATCACCCTGATTGGTTGAATGACAGTGAGTCACAAGTAAAGCTTAAATATAAAAAACTTGAATATAAAATCAGAATGTCACACAAATGTGAACAAAACAAAACAAAGCCTGTCATACAGTATACGTGCATCTATCTATGAGTACCCAAAATATTAATTACTAAAGTGGCTACCAGACTGAACATATAAAATGTATACGTATATGCGTAAATAGGAGTTTTGTTGTGACACAATGGATGCTTCAGTGTTAACAACTTAATGAAAACCATATAGCTGCTGTTTCTAACCACATACTTCCACTTGTTACAACTCAACTAATAATCACATGGTCCTGCCTAGTCAATACA